>NW_027326463.1:0-140362 GCF_048164855.1 Canis lupus baileyi
GCGGCCTGTGTGGCTTCGGGGAGTGGGGCTCCCGCCCCCTCGACCCGATTCTGCGCGGCCTTGGGAGGCCCCATCGCGGGCGGCTGTCTCCTCTCTGTCCGGGACCCACGCACCACTAGGCCCTGCTCCCACCAGGGAAGTGGCAGCAGCCCTAAAGTCTGGCGTCCGAACACCAAGGGCTCCAGCTGAGCTGCGGACCAACGTGTGCACCACTTGGCCTCAGTGACAGCCTCTGCCTGGCGCCGGCTCAGCCAGGAGGGAAAAAATGGGACCCCAGCCGCGGGGCGGGGACTGGCCCAGCCCCGCCCCGCCCCGCCCCGCCCCGCCCGCCAGGGACCAATTGGAAGACAAGAGGCGGGGCGGCGAGGCCAACCCCAGCCCCCACGAGCCCTCTGCTGGCGGCCCAGGGCGGAGAGGAGAGCACCGGGCTAGCCAGGTGGAAGCTCAGGTGTCCAAGGGAAGAAAGTAGGAAGGTAGCTCAAGGCCACTGGGACCCGCCAGACCAAGGTCAGAGGCATCAGCCCAGGAGAGCTTCTGAAAGTGCCAACTGTCCAGCTCCTGCGAGATGCGGTGCGTCAGGGTGTCGGGGTGTCGGGAAGGGGGGCCCCAGAGACGTGCAGTGTTCCGTGCAGGGCCTCCCAGGAAATTCTCCCTGCACTGAGACGTTTGAGAATCAGCGACCTGGGCGGAAGAGCCCGAGGGGGTCCCCACCGCTCCGGTTCCTCTCGACTGGACGGCAGAGAAGCCCTCGCTAGGATCAAAAACGGGGGATGTGCCACCCAGGCAGCCCCTGGGCTCTGGAAGCGCTTCAGACCGGAAACGGGGACGCTTCCGAAGCGGCAGGAGGCCCGACCCACGTCAGCGTCGTCTGGGGCCCAGCCTCGTCTGGGGCCCTGGCGGCGGGGCGGGAGGCTCAGGGCCTGCCCAGGAGCTGGAGTCCGCAGGGCGGGCACTGCCGGCCTGGGAAAGTGGTGCGCCCCGACGCAGTACCTGTCTGAGCCACCGGAGGGCGCGTGGGTCTCTGGGACGCGGGAGGCGCGGCTCCCCGCGCGCGTGCCTGGACCAAGGACCCGGGGCGCGCGCGAGGACGGAGGACTGGCACGTAGAGGAACGATGGGCGCGTGGACGAAGGACGCGTGGCGAGCGCGGGGACAAAGGACACGCGGGGGCGCGGGGACAGAGGACAGGCGCGTGGAAGAATGATGGGCGCGTGGACGAGCACGGGCGGCGGGCGCGAGGACGAGGACGAGCGACACGTGGGGGGCGCGTGGCCAGAGGGCGGGCGCGTGGACGGAAGATGGGCGGCGGGTGCGTGGACGAAGGACACGCGCGGCCCGCCCCTGTCCCGCCCGCCGGACTCCCTGCCGCCGCTCCCTGCGCCCCAGGCCGGGCCTTGCCCAGGTTGTCTGGGGCGAGGAGCGCCCGGCGGGGCCCTGGGTCATCCTGGTGGGGAGCGCGCCCGCACCCGCACCCGCACCCGCACCCGCACCCGCACCCGCCCCGGCGCCCCGGCAGCTGCCTGGTAACCGGATTTTGGACGTTCCCGAGACGCGTGGCCCTCGCTTTTCCCCGAGTGCGTGCCCGCTTTGCACGCAGCCTTCTTATCCCGGGGCCGAGTGAGCGCGGGCTCGCTCAGGCGGCTTTGGGGAGAAGCCGCGGTGCATGCAGTGAGGCTGCCCTGCGGGAGAGCGCATGGAGGGACGGCCGGACCATCTGGGCCCTCCCTGGTGGTCGTGCTGGAGGGTTGGGGCCCGTGTGGGGAGGGCTGCCAGCTCTGAGGCCCAGCACGGTCAGGGCACGTATGTCCACAGCCCAAGCGGCCCGCTTCCTGGATGTCTCGGAGCCGCGAGGAAGGCTCGGGGCTGAGGGCGGGCGACCGCGCACGCTCTCAAGGAATGGGTGCTCGCGAGCAATCCCCCTGCAGGAGCGCTTCCTCTGGGCCAGGCCGGCCTGCTGCCCGTGGCTTCCGTGCAGCTGCATGCGCCGCCGCGGGAAACCTGGGGAAACTGAAGGTTCAAGGAGAGACCCTGGGCGTCCTTGCAGATACCTTCCCCGAGGTGGGGGGAGGGGGGGCAGAGGCGCGGCGGCGGGCGGGGCCTGAGCGGCTCAGTTGCTTGAGCTTGGGATCCTGGGGGTCAGCTCAGGCCCTCAACTCAGGGTCCTGAGGTCAGGATCTCCCGCGCTTGTCAGTCTCTCCCTCCCTCTCCCTCTGCCACCCGCCCTCCCTCAAGGGAAGAAATCATTCCTTGTGCAAAAGAAACTTGCCCAGGGATGGGGTGGGAACAGCGCTGTCTTCCAAGACTGGGCAGGAAGAGTCCTGAGTCGTTTTCTGTTTCATGGCCTCCAGGGACGAGGCCGGGGACCCCAGGGCTGTGAGCAAAGAGAGGGAGAGCATGTGGGGGGCGCGGGTGGGGGCCGGTACAGGTCTGGAGACCTGTGCTGACGTGCACGTGACCACCCCTGTGTCCACCAGCCTGGCCCCAGACGTTGCACTAAGAACCTTTGGATGTTGCTACACGTGAGCATTGCAAGGGCTATCCACTCTAGCCCGGTCGCCATAACCCTCTGGCATATTCTGTGTGACCTGGGACGCGTCATTCAGTGCTCCTGAGCCACAAGCCTCAGGCCCCTCCTCTGGACTCCGGGCATGAGCTTTGGGTGAGGGCTGGGGGACCCGGCCTATGCATACGCTGCCCCCACTTGTGCGTCGGCCCGCCTATATACAGAAACAGAAGACGGCCAACAGTAGAGTGGCAGTGGGGTTACAAGCCACCAGATGGATAGGGCTTCGCTTAAGGGGTGGGGTCCTTAGCCTTAGGCCTGTGGAGTTTCAAAGCCGAGCTGTCCCATAGGACTTCCTGAAATTCTGTCTCTAGAGCACTTGAAATGTGGCCAGTGGGAATGAGAAACTGAATCTTTCAGATTAATTCAACTGAAACTGCCACACGGGACGTGCACTATCGTATGGGGCAGCACAGTCATAGAGGGCCCTTGGATGTTCATGGACATTTTGTAAACCTTTGACATGGGATGTGTGTGTGTGTGTGTGTGTGTGTGTGCGCGCGCGCGCTGTGTATTTCTGGGAAGTGAGTCCGTGGCTTTCATCAGCTTCTGCTAACTACGGAAGAGGTCAGGACCTGCAGCTTTATGGCTTTGGGAGAAAGGAAGCAAGGTGAGGGAGGTGAGTGTGGCCTCTGGTAACCACTGCGGTTGCCCCTTTCTGCGTTTGTCTGTGGCTGGCTTCTCGGGATGAGCTCCTACGTCGTTGACTTCTTCCCAGCAGGCTAGGACCGCTAGCCCAAAGCGCGCTGGTGTGAAGCTCAGACTCTGATGCATCCTGCGGTTTTATATTTTTTAAGATCTTCTTTATTTGGCAGAGAGAGACAGAGCGCCGAAGCAGAGGGAGCAACAGAGGGAGAGTGAGAAGCAGGCTCCCACTGAGCAGGGGACCTGATGCGGGGCTCTGTCCCACGACTCGGGGTTCACGGCCTGAGCCAAAGGAGATGCTCAACCGCTGAGCCACCCAGGCGCCCCTCTCTCTGTGTCTCTCATGAATCAATCAATGCAATCCTTTTTAGGAAAGGAATAGAGTGTGACCCTTGAACTCGGGGGTGTGAGCATGAGCCCCTCGTTCAGTGCAGAGAGGACTCAGAGGACAAATAAGCTTTTTACAAAGGGAGCACCTTTTAAGTGCGCAGCGCCCATTCTAGGCCTCCCACCACAGTCCAGCCACTAGCTTTCTGTCATATCTTATGGACATTTTAAAAACTTTCTATGAAATAGTTCATCGCATGGATGTCTCGCACTTTATGAAAACAACCGGCTCTTTTGGATAGAGCCCTTGGTTCCACATCTCCAAACCTCTAAGTCACGCTTGATGGAAACGCCTGGGCACGCAGACCCACTTGCTGTATGTTTTAGACCCGTGACAACGGATGAGCTGGAACACTGGGCCGGGTCCCCTGAAAGGGGAGTCACTGGAGAACGGTCTAAAGATATGAACGGAGAAGAGACAGCTCAGAGAATTCGGAAGAGCAAGTGCCCTGAGGTTTTAGGAGTCAATACCTTAGAGCAGACGCCATATCTGAGGTGGAGTCTCAGTGTGAATGAGGGCGAGGGGGTCCCCGGTTGCTACTCCTTCTGCCCTAGGACAGGAACAGCTTCCTCGCAGCTCTGCAGAAGCAGCTTCTGCACGCGGCTGTGGATCTCCTGGGCCAGGAGGGCCAGGAGCTGCACGGACACCAAGGGACCTAGGACCCGTTCCAGGGTGCGCATCTCGGGCCGAAGCCACCGACCGCTGGCAAAGCTCCAGGAGCCGCCTGACGGTTTCCTGGGGCCCAGCGGCACGATCCACAGGGGCAGGTAGGAGGCCACCAGGCTGCGCCCTCCAGCTGGGCTGGGCTGGGCTGGGCTGGGGGCAGCTCCTGGCGGCAGGTGCAGTAACTCCCGGGCTGTCACAGTCAGGAGGCCTTTGGCTCCTGGGAGCACGGGCCAGACGCCAGGGTCAGGTTCCGAGCCCTCGTGACCCCGAAAGCAGGCGCGACCGCCGCCGACCAAGGAGCCCGCGCCCGGGGCGGGCTGGCGGGCGCCAGACCTTGAAAAGCAGGTGCACGACCGCCGTGCCCCGGGCTCCCACTCACAGCCCGGAGGGGCCGCGGCCTGTGTGGCTTCGGGGAGTGGGGCTCCCGCCCCCTCGACCCGATTCTGCGTGGCCTTGGGAGGCCCCATCGCGGGCGGCTGTCTCCTCTCTGTCCGGGACCCACGCACCACTAGGCCCTGCTCCCACCAGGGAAGTGGCAGCAGCCCTAAAGTCTGGCGTCCGAACACCAAGGGCTCCAGCTGAGCTGCGGACCAACGTGTGCACCACTTGGCCTCAGTGACAGCCTCTGCCTGGCGCCGGCTCAGCCAGGAGGGAAAAAATGGGACCCCAGCCGCGGGGCGGGGACTGGCCCAGCCCCGCCCCGCCCCGCCCCGCCCCGCCCGCCAGGGACCAATTGGAAGACAAGAGGCGGGGCGGCGAGGCCAACCCCAGCCCCCACGAGCCCTCTGCTGGCGGCCCAGGGCGGAGAGGAGAGCACCGGGCTAGCCAGGTGGAAGCTCAGGTGTCCAAGGGAAGAAAGTAGGAAGGTAGCTCAAGGCCACTGGGACCCGCCAGACCAAGGTCAGAGGCATCAGCCCAGGAGAGCTTCTGAAAGTGCCAACTGTCCAGCTCCTGCGAGATGCGGTGCGTCAGGGTGTCGGGGTGTCGGGAAGGGGGGCCCCAGAGACGTGCAGTGTTCCGTGCAGGGCCTCCCAGGAAATTCTCCCTGCACTGAGACGTTTGAGAATCAGCGACCTGGGCGGAAGAGCCCGAGGGGGTCCCCACCGCTCCGGTTCCTCTCGACTGGACGGCAGAGAAGCCCTCGCTAGGATCAAAAACGGGGGATGTGCCACCCAGGCAGCCCCTGGGCTCTGGAAGCGCTTCAGACCGGAAACGGGGACGCTTCCGAAGCGGCAGGAGGCCCGACCCACGTCAGCGTCGTCTGGGGCCCAGCCTCGTCTGGGGCCCTGGCGGCGGGGCGGGAGGCTCAGGGCCTGCCCAGGAGCTGGAGTCCGCAGGGCGGGCACTGCCGGCCTGGGAAAGTGGTGCGCCCCGACGCAGTACCTGTCTGAGCCACCGGAGGGCGCGTGGGTCTCTGGGACGCGGGAGGCGCGGCTCCCCGCGCGCGTGCCTGGACCAAGGACCCGGGGCGCGCGCGAGGACGGAGGACTGGCACGTAGAGGAACGATGGGCGCGTGGACGAAGGACGCGTGGCGAGCGCGGGGACAAAGGACACGCGGGGGCGCGGGGACAGAGGACAGGCGCGTGGAAGAATGATGGGCGCGTGGACGAGCACGGGCGGCGGGCGCGAGGACGAGGACGAGCGACACGTGGGGGGCGCGTGGCCAGAGGGCGGGCGCGTGGACGGAAGATGGGCGGCGGGTGCGTGGACGAAGGACACGCGCGGCCCGCCCCTGTCCCGCCCGCCGGACTCCCTGCCGCCGCTCCCTGCGCCCCAGGCCGGGCCTTGCCCAGGTTGTCTGGGGCGAGGAGCGCCCGGCGGGGCCCTGGGTCATCCTGGTGGGGAGCGCGCCCGCACCCGCACCCGCACCCGCACCCGCACCCGCACCCGCCCCGGCGCCCCGGCAGCTGCCTGGTAACCGGATTTTGGACGTTCCCGAGACGCGTGGCCCTCGCTTTTCCCCGAGTGCGTGCCCGCTTTGCACGCAGCCTTCTTATCCCGGGGCCGAGTGAGCGCGGGCTCGCTCAGGCGGCTTTGGGGAGAAGCCGCGGTGCATGCAGTGAGGCTGCCCTGCGGGAGAGCGCATGGAGGGACGGCCGGACCATCTGGGCCCTCCCTGGTGGTCGTGCTGGAGAGTTGGGGCCCGTGTGGGGAGGGCTGCCAGCTCTGAGGCCCAGCACGGTCAGGGCACGTATGTCCACAGCCCAAGCGGCCCGCTTCCTGGATGCCTCGGAGCCGCGAGGAAGGCTCGGGGCTGAGGGCGGGCGACCGCGCACGCTCTCAAGGAATGGGTGCTCGCGAGCAATCCCCCTGCAGGAGCGCTTCCTCTGGGCCAGGCCGGCCTGCTGCCCGTGGCTTCCGTGCAGCTGCATGCGCCGCCGCGGGAAACCTGGGGAAACTGAAGGTTCAAGGAGAGACCCTGGGCGTCCTTGCAGATACCTTCCCCGAGGTGGGGGGAGGGGGGGCAGAGGCGCGGCGGCGGGCGGGGCCTGAGCGGCTCAGTTGCTTGAGCTTGGGATCCTGGGGGTCAGCTCAGGCCCTCAACTCAGGGTCCTGAGGTCAGGATCTCCCGCGCTTGTCAGTCTCTCCCTCCCTCTCCCTCTGCCACCCGCCCTCCCTCAAGGGAAGAAATCATTCCTTGTGCAAAAGAAACTTGCCCAGGGATGGGGTGGGAACAGCGCTGTCTTCCAAGACTGGGCAGGAAGAGTCCTGAGTCGTTTTCTGTTTCATGGCCTCCAGGGACGAGGCCGGGGACCCCAGGGCTGTGAGCAAAGAGAGGGAGAGCATGTGGGGGGCGCGGGTGGGGGCCGGTACAGGTCTGGAGACCTGTGCTGACGTGCACGTGACCACCCCTGTGTCCACCAGCCTGGCCCCAGACGTTGCACTAAGAACCTTTGGATGTTGCTACACGTGAGCATTGCAAGGGCTATCCACTCTAGCCCGGTCGCCATAACCCTCTGGCATATTCTGTGTGACCTGGGACGCGTCATTCAGTGCTCCTGAGCCACAAGCCTCAGGCCCCTCCTCTGGACTCCGGGCATGAGCTTTGGGTGAGGGCTGGGGGACCCGGCCTATGCATACGCTGCCCCCACTTGTGCGTCGGCCCGCCTATATACAGAAACAGAAGACGGCCAACAGTAGAGTGGCAGTGGGGTTACAAGCCACCAGATGGATAGGGCTTCGCTTAAGGGGTGGGGTCCTTAGCCTTAGGCCTGTGGAGTTTCAAAGCCGAGCTGTCCCATAGGACTTCCTGAAATTCTGTCTCTAGAGCACTTGAAATGTGGCCAGTGGGAATGAGAAACTGAATCTTTCAGATTAATTCAACTGAAACTGCCACACGGGACGTGCACTATCGTATGGGGCAGCACAGTCATAGAGGGCCCTTGGATGTTCATGGACATTTTGTAAACCTTTGACATGGGATGTGTGTGTGTGTGCGTGTGTGTGTGTGCGCGCGCGCGCTGTGTATTTCTGGGAAGTGAGTCCGTGGCTTTCATCAGCTTCTGCTAACTACGGAAGAGGTCAGGACCTGCAGCTTTATGGCTTTGGGAGAAAGGAAGCAAGGTGAGGGAGGTGAGTGTGGCCTCTGGTAACCACTGCAGTTGCCCCTTTCTGCGTTTGTCTGTGGCTGGCTTCTCGGGATGAGCTCCTACGTCGTTGACTTCTTCCCAGCAGGCTAGGACCGCTAGCCCAAAGCGCGCTGGTGTGAAGCTCAGACTCTGATGCATCCTGCGGTTTTATATTTTTTAAGATCTTCTTTATTTGGCAGAGAGAGACAGAGCGCCGAAGCAGAGGGAGCAACAGAGGGAGAGTGAGAAGCAGGCTCCCACTGAGCAGGGGACCTGATGCGGGGCTCTGTCCCACGACTCGGGGTTCACGGCCTGAGCCAAAGGAGATGCTCAACCGCTGAGCCACCCAGGCGCCCCTCTCTCTGTGTCTCTCATGAATCAATCAATGCAATCCTTTTTAGGAAAGGAATAGAGTGTGACCCTTGAACTCGGGGGTGTGAGCATGAGCCCCTCGTTCAGTGCAGAGAGGACTCAGAGGACAAATAAGCTTTTTACAAAGGGAGCACCTTTTAAGTGCGCAGCGCCCATTCTAGGCCTCCCACCACAGTCCAGCCACTAGCTTTCTGTCATATCTTATGGACATTTTAAAAACTTTCTATGAAATAGTTCATCGCATGGATGTCTCGCACTTTATGAAAACAACCGGCTCTTTTGGATAGAGCCCTTTGTTCCACATCTCCAAACCTCTAAGTCACGCTTGATGGAAACGCCTGGGCACGCAGACCCACTTGCTGTATGTTTTAGACCCGTGACAACGGATGAGCTGGAACACTGGGCCGGGTCCCCTGAAAGGGGAGTCACTGGAGAACGGTCTAAAGATATGAACGGAGAAGAGACAGCTCAGAGAATTCGGAAGAGCAAGTGCCCTGAGGTTTTAGGAGTCAATACCTTAGAGCAGACGCCATATCTGAGGTGGAGTCTCAGTGTGAATGAGGGTGAGGGGGTCCCCGGTTGCTACTCCTTCTGCCCTAGGACAGGAACAGCTTCCTCGCAGCTCTGCAGAAGCAGCTTCTGCACGCGGCTGTGGATCTCCTGGGCCAGGAGGGCCAGGAGCTGCACGGACACCAAGGGACCTAGGACCCGTTCCAGGGTGCGCATCTCGGGCCGAAGCCACCGACCGCTGGCAAAGCTCCAGGAGCCGCCTGACGGTTTCCTGGGGCCCAGCGGCACGATCCACAGGGGCAGGTAGGAGGCCACCAGGCTGCGCCCTCCAGCTGGGCTGGGCTGGGCTGGGCTGGGCTGGGGGCAGCTCCTGGCGGCAGGTGCAGGAACTCCCGGGCTGTCACAGTCAGGAGGCCTTTGGCTCCTGAGAGCACGGGCCAGACGCCAGGGTCAGGTTCCGAGCCCTCGTGACCCCGAAAGCAGGCGCGACCGCCGCCGACCAAGGAGCCCGCGCCCGGGGCGGGCTGGCGGGCGCCAGACCTTGAAAAGCAGGTGCACGACCGCCGTGCCCCGGGCTCCCACTCACAGCCCGGAGGGGCCGCGGCCTGTGTGGCTTCGGGGAGTGGGGCTCCCGCCCCCTCGACCCGATTCTGCGCGGCCTTGGGAGGCCCCATCGCGGGCGGCTGTCTCCTCTCTGTCCGGGACCCACGCACCACTAGGCCCTGCTCCCACCAGGGAAGTGGCAGCAGCCCTAAAGTCTGGCGTCCGAACACCAAGGGCTCCAGCTGAGCTGCGGACCAACGTGTGCACCACTTGGCCTCAGTGACAGCCTCTGCCTGGCGCCGGCTCAGCCAGGAGGGAAAAAATGGGACCCCAGCCGCGGGGCGGGGACTGGCCCAGCCCCGCCCCGCCCCGCCCCGCCCCGCCCGCCAGGGACCAATTGGAAGACAAGAGGCGGGGCGGCGAGGCCAACCCCAGCCCCCACGAGCCCTCTGCTGGCGGCCCAGGGCGGAGAGGAGAGCACCGGGCTAGCCAGGTGGAAGCTCAGGTGTCCAAGGGAAGAAAGTAGGAAGGTAGCTCAAGGCCACTGGGACCCGCCAGACCAAGGTCAGAGGCATCAGCCCAGGAGAGCTTCTGAAAGTGCCAACTGTCCAGCTCCTGCGAGATGCGGTGCGTCAGGGTGTCGGGGTGTCGGGAAGGGGGGCCCCAGAGACGTGCAGTGTTCCGTGCAGGGCCTCCCAGGAAATTCTCCCTGCACTGAGACGTTTGAGAATCAGCGACCTGGGCGGAAGAGCCCGAGGGGGTCCCCACCGCTCCGGTTCCTCTCGACTGGACGGCAGAGAAGCCCTCGCTAGGATCAAAAACGGGGGATGTGCCACCCAGGCAGCCCCTGGGCTCTGGAAGCGCTTCAGACCGGAAACGGGGACGCTTCCGAAGCGGCAGGAGGCCCGACCCACGTCAGCGTCGTCTGGGGCCCAGCCTCGTCTGGGGCCCTGGCGGCGGGGCGGGAGGCTCAGGGCCTGCCCAGGAGCTGGAGTCCGCAGGGCGGGCACTGCCGGCCTGGGAAAGTGGTGCGCCCCGACGCAGTACCTGTCTGAGCCACCGGAGGGCGCGTGGGTCTCTGGGACGCGGGAGGCGCGGCTCCCCGCGCGCGTGCCTGGACCAAGGACCCGGGGCGCGCGCGAGGACGGAGGACTGGCACGTAGAGGAACGATGGGCGCGTGGACGAAGGACGCGTGGCGAGCGCGGGGACAAAGGACACGCGGGGGCGCGGGGACAGAGGACAGGCGCGTGGAAGAATGATGGGCGCGTGGACGAGCACGGGCGGCGGGCGCGAGGACGAGGACGAGCGACACGTGGGGGGCGCGTGGCCAGAGGGCGGGCGCGTGGACGGAAGATGGGCGGCGGGTGCGTGGACGAAGGACACGCGCGGCCCGCCCCTGTCCCGCCCGCCGGACTCCCTGCCGCCGCTCCCTGCGCCCCAGGCCGGGCCTTGCCCAGGTTGTCTGGGGCGAGGAGCGCCCGGCGGGGCCCTGGGTCATCCTGGTGGGGAGCGCGCCCGCACCCGCACCCGCACCCGCACCCGCACCCGCACCCGCCCCGGCGCCCCGGCAGCTGCCTGGTAACCGGATTTTGGACGTTCCCGAGACGCGTGGCCCTCGCTTTTCCCCGAGTGCGTGCCCGCTTTGCACGCAGCCTTCTTATCCCGGGGCCGAGTGAGCGCGGGCTCGCTCAGGCGGCTTTGGGGAGAAGCCGCGGTGCATGCAGTGAGGCTGCCCTGCGGGAGAGCGCATGGAGGGACGGCCGGACCATCTGGGCCCTCCCTGGTGGTCGTGCTGGAGGGTTGGGGCCCGTGTGGGGAGGGCTGCCAGCTCTGAGGCCCAGCACGGTCAGGGCACGTATGTCCACAGCCCAAGCGGCCCGCTTCCTGGATGCCTCGGAGCCGCGAGGAAGGCTCGGGGCTGAGGGCGGGCGACCGCGCACGCTCTCAAGGAATGGGTGCTCGCGAGCAATCCCCCTGCAGGAGCGCTTCCTCTGGGCCAGGCCGGCCTGCTGCCCGTGGCTTCCGTGCAGCTGCATGCGCCGCCGCGGGAAACCTGGGGAAACTGAAGGTTCAAGGAGAGACCCTGGGCGTCCTTGCAGATACCTTCCCCGAGGTGGGGGGAGGGGGGGCAGAGGCGCGGCGGCGGGCGGGGCCTGAGCGGCTCAGTTGCTTGAGCTTGGGATCCTGGGGGTCAGCTCAGGCCCTCAACTCAGGGTCCTGAGGTCAGGATCTCCCGCGCTTGTCAGTCTCTCCCTCCCTCTCCCTCTGCCACCCGCCCTCCCTCAAGGGAAGAAATCATTCCTTGTGCAAAAGAAACTTGCCCAGGGATGGGGTGGGAACAGCGCTGTCTTCCAAGACTGGGCAGGAAGAGTCCTGAGTCGTTTTCTGTTTCATGGCCTCCAGGGACGAGGCCGGGGACCCCAGGGCTGTGAGCAAAGAGAGGGAGAGCATGTGGGGGGCGCGGGTGGGGGCCGGTACAGGTCTGGAGACCTGTGCTGACGTGCACGTGACCACCCCTGTGTCCACCAGCCTGGCCCCAGACGTTGCACTAAGAACCTTTGGATGTTGCTACACGTGAGCATTGCAAGGGCTATCCACTCTAGCCCGGTCGCCATAACCCTCTGGCATATTCTGTGTGACCTGGGACGCGTCATTCAGTGCTCCTGAGCCACAAGCCTCAGGCCCCTCCTCTGGACTCCGGGCATGAGCTTTGGGTGAGGGCTGGGGGACCCGGCCTATGCATACGCTGCCCCCACTTGTGCGTCGGCCCGCCTATATACAGAAACAGAAGACGGCCAACAGTAGAGTGGCAGTGGGGTTACAAGCCACCAGATGGATAGGGCTTCGCTTAAGGGGTGGGGTCCTTAGCCTTAGGCCTGTGGAGTTTCAAAGCCGAGCTGTCCCATAGGACTTCCTGAAATTCTGTCTCTAGAGCACTTGAAATGTGGCCAGTGGGAATGAGAAACTGAATCTTTCAGATTAATTCAACTGAAACTGCCACACGGGACGTGCACTATCGTATGGGGCAGCACAGTCATAGAGGGCCCTTGGATGTTCATGGACATTTTGTAAACCTTTGACATGGGATGTGTGTGTGTGTGTGTGTGTGTGTGTGCGCGCGCGCGCTGTGTATTTCTGGGAAGTGAGTCCGTGGCTTTCATCAGCTTCTGCTAACTACGGAAGAGGTCAGGACCTGCAGCTTTATGGCTTTGGGAGAAAGGAAGCAAGGTGAGGGAGGTGAGTGTGGCCTCTGGTAACCACTGCGGTTGCCCCTTTCTGCGTTTGTCTGTGGCTGGCTTCTCGGGATGAGCTCCTACGTCGTTGACTTCTTCCCAGCAGGCTAGGACCGCTAGCCCAAAGCGCTCTGGTGTGAAGCTCAGACTCTGATGCATCCTGCGGTTTTATATTTTTTAAGATCTTCTTTATTTGGCAGAGAGATACAGAGCGCAGAAGCAGAGGGAGCAACAGAGGGAGAGTGAGAAGCAGGCTCCCACTGAGCAGGGGACCTGATGCGGGGCTCTGTCCCACGACTCGGGGTTCACGGCCTGAGCCAAAGGAGATGCTCAACCGCTGAGCCACCCAGGCGCCCCTCTCTCTGTGTCTCTCATGAATCAATCAATGCAATCCTTTTTAGGAAAGGAATAGAGTGTGACCCTTGAACTCGGGGGTGTGAGCATGAGCCCCTCGTTCAGTGCAGAGAGGACTCAGAGGACAAATAAGCTTTTTACAAAGGGAGCACCTTTTAAGTGCGCAGCGCCCATTCTAGCCCTCCCACCACAGTCCAGCCACTAGCTTTCTGTCATATCTTATGGACATTTTAAAAACTTTCTATGAAATAGTTCATCGCATGGATGTCTCGCACTTTATGAAAACAACCGGCTCTTTTGGATAGAGCCCTTGGTTCCACATCTCCAAACCTCTAAGTCACGCTTGATGGAAACGCCTGGGCACGCAGACCCACTTGCTGTATGTTTTAGACCCGTGACAACGGATGAGCTGGAACACTGGGCCGGGTCCCCTGAAAGGGGAGTCACTGGAGAACGGTCTAAAGATATGAACGGAGAAGAGACAGCTCAGAGAATTCGGAAGAGCAAGTGCCCTGAGGTTTTAGGAGTCAATACCTTAGAGCAGACGCCATATCTGAGGTGGAGTCTCAGTGTGAATGAGGGTGAGGGGGTCCCCGGTTGCTACTCCTTCTGCCCTAGGACAGGAACAGCTTCCTCGCAGCTCTGGAGAAGCAGCTTCTGCACGCGGCTGTGGATCTCCTGGGCCAGGAGGGCCAGGAGCTGCACGGACACCAAGGGACCTAGGACCCGTTCCAGGGTGCGCATCTCGGGCCGAAGCCACCGACCGCTGGCAAAGCTCCAGGAGCCGCCTGATGGTTTCCTGGGGCCCAGCGGCACGATCCACAGGGGCAGGTAGGAGGCCACCAGGCTGCGCCCTCCAGCTGGGCTGGGCTGGGCTGGGCTGGGGGCAGCTCCTGGCGGCAGGTGCAGGAACTCCCGGGCTGTCACAGTCAGGAGGCCTTTGGCTCCTGAGAGCACGGGCCAGACGCCAGGGTCAGGTTCCGAGCCCTCGTGACCCCGAAAGCAGGCGCGACCGCCGCCGACCAAGGAGCCCGCGCCCGGGGCGGGCTGGCGGGCGCCAGACCTTGAAAAGCAGGTGCACGACCGCCGTGCCCCGGGCTCCCACTCACAGCCCGGAGGGGCCGCGGCCTGTGTGGCTTCGGGGAGTGGGGCTCCCGCCCCCTCGACCCGATTCTGCGCGGCCTTGGGAGGCCCCATCGCGGGCGGCTGTCTCCTCTCTGTCCGGGACCCACGCACCACTAGGCCCTGCTCCCACCAGGGAAGTGGCAGCAGCCCTAAAGTCTGGCGTCCGAACACCAAGGGCTCCAGCTGAGCTGCGGACCAACGTGTGCACCACTTGGCCTCAGTGACAGCCTCTGCCTGGCGCCGGCTCAGCCAGGAGGGAAAAAATGGGACCCCAGCCGCGGGGCGGGGACTGGCCCAGCCCCGCCCCGCCCCGCCCCGCCCCGCCCGCCAGGGACCAATTGGAAGACAAGAGGCGGGGCGGCGAGGCCAACCCCAGCCCCCACGAGCCCTCTGCTGGCGGCCCAGGGCGGAGAGGAGAGCACCGGGCTAGCCAGGTGGAAGCTCAGGTGTCCAAGGGAAGAAAGTAGGAAGGTAGCTCAAGGCCACTGGGACCCGCCAGACCAAGGTCAGAGGCATCAGCCCAGGAGAGCTTCTGAAAGTGCCAACTGTCCAGCTCCTGCGAGATGCGGTGCGTCAGGGTGTCGGGGTGTCGGGAAGGGGGGCCCCAGAGACGTGCAGTGTTCCGTGCAGGGCCTCCCAGGAAATTCTCCCTGCACTGAGACGTTTGAGAATCAGCGACCTGGGCGGAAGAGCCCGAGGGGGTCCCCACCGCTCCGGTTCCTCTCGACTGGACGGCAGAGAAGCCCTCGCTAGGATCAAAAACGGGGGATGTGCCACCCAGGCAGCCCCTGGGCTCTGGAAGCGCTTCAGACCGGAAACGGGGACGCTTCCGAAGCGGCAGGAGGCCCGACCCACGTCAGCGTCGTCTGGGGCCCAGCCTCGTCTGGGGCCCTGGCGGCGGGGCGGGAGGCTCAGGGCCTGCCCAGGAGCTGGAGTCCGCAGGGCGGGCACTGCCGGCCTGGGAAAGTGGTGCGCCCCGACGCAGTACCTGTCTGAGCCACCGGAGGGCGCGTGGGTCTCTGGGACGCGGGAGGCGCGGCTCCCCGCGCGCGTGCCTGGACCAAGGACCCGGGGCGCGCGCGAGGACGGAGGACTGGCACGTAGAGGAACGATGGGCGCGTGGACGAAGGACGCGTGGCGAGCGCGGGGACAAAGGACACGCGGGGGCGCGGGGACAGAGGACAGGCGCGTGGAAGAATGATGGGCGCGTGGACGAGCACGGGCGGCGGGCGCGAGGACGAGGACGAGCGACACGTGGGGGGCGCGTGGCCAGAGGGCGGGCGCGTGGACGGAAGATGGGCGGCGGGTGCGTGGACGAAGGACACGCGCGGCCCGCCCCTGTCCCGCCCGCCGGACTCCCTGCCGCCGCTCCCTGCGCCCCAGGCCGGGCCTTGCCCAGGTTGTCTGGGGCGAGGAGCGCCCGGCGGGGCCCTGGGTCATCCTGGTGGGGAGCGCGCCCGCACCCGCACCCGCACCCGCACCCGCACCCGCACCCGCCCCGGCGCCCCGGCAGCTGCCTGGTAACCGGATTTTGGACGTTCCCGAGACGCGTGGCCCTCGCTTTTCCCCGAGTGCGTGCCCGCTTTGCACGCAGCCTTCTTATCCCGGGGCCGAGTGAGCGCGGGCTCGCTCAGGCGGCTTTGGGGAGAAGCCGCGGTGCATGCAGTGAGGCTGCCCTGCGGGAGAGCGCATGGAGGGACGGCCGGACCATCTGGGCCCTCCCTGGTGGTCGTGCTGGAGGGTTGGGGCCCGTGTGGGGAGGGCTGCCAGCTCTGAGGCCCAGCACGGTCAGGGCACGTATGTCCACAGCCCAAGCGGCCCGCTTCCTGGATGCCTCGGAGCCGCGAGGAAGGCTCGGGGCTGAGGGCGGGCGACCGCGCACGCTCTCAAGGAATGGGTGCTCGCGAGCAATCCCCCTGCAGGAGCGCTTCCTCTGGGCCAGGCCGGCCTGCTGCCCGTGGCTTCCGTGCAGCTGCATGCGCCGCCGCGGGAAACCTGGGGAAACTGAAGGTTCAAGGAGAGACCCTGGGCGTCCTTGCAGATACCTTCCCCGAGGTGGGGGGAGGGGGGGCAGAGGCGCGGCGGCGGGCGGGGCCTGAGCGGCTCAGTTGCTTGAGCTTGGGATCCTGGGGGTCAGCTCAGGCCCTCAACTCAGGGTCCTGAGGTCAGGATCTCCCGCGCTTGTCAGTCTCTCCCTCCCTCTCCCTCTGCCACCCGCCCTCCCTCAAGGGAAGAAATCATTCCTTGTGCAAAAGAAACTTGCCCAGGGATGGGGTGGGAACAGCGCTGTCTTCCAAGACTGGGCAGGAAGAGTCCTGAGTCGTTTTCTGTTTCATGGCCTCCAGGGACGAGGCCGGGGACCCCAGGGCTGTGAGCAAAGAGAGGGAGAGCATGTGGGGGGCGCGGGTGGGGGCCGGTACAGGTCTGGAGACCTGTGCTGACGTGCACGTGACCACCCCTGTGTCCACCAGCCTGGCCCCAGACGTTGCACTAAGAACCTTTGGATGTTGCTACACGTGAGCATTGCAAGGGCTATCCACTCTAGCCCGGTCGCCATAACCCTCTGGCATATTCTGTGTGACCTGGGACGCGTCATTCAGTGCTCCTGAGCCACAAGCCTCAGGCCCCTCCTCTGGACTCCGGGCATGAGCTTTGGGTGAGGGCTGGGGGACCCGGCCTATGCATACGCTGCCCCCACTTGTGCGTCGGCCCGCCTATATACAGAAACAGAAGACGGCCAACAGTAGAGTGGCAGTGGGGTTACAAGCCACCAGATGGATAGGGCTTCGCTTAAGGGGTGGGGTCCTTAGCCTTAGGCCTGTGGAGTTTCAAAGCCGAGCTGTCCCATAGGACTTCCTGAAATTCTGTCTCTAGAGCACTTGAAATGTGGCCAGTGGGAATGAGAAACTGAATCTTTCAGATTAATTCAACTGAAACTGCCACACGGGACGTGCACTATCGTATGGGGCAGCACAGTCATAGAGGGCCCTTGGATGTTCATGGACATTTTGTAAACCTTTGACATGGGATGTGTGTGTGTGTGCGTGTGTGTGTGTGCGCGCGCGCGCTGTGTATTTCTGGGAAGTGAGTCCGTGGCTTTCATCAGCTTCTGCTAACTACGGAAGAGGTCAGGACCTGCAGCTTTATGGCTTTGGGAGAAAGGAAGCAAGGTGAGGGAGGTGAGTGTGGCCTCTGGTAACCACTGCAGTTGCCCCTTTCTGCGTTTGTCTGTGGCTGGCTTCTCGGGATGAGCTCCTACGTCGTTGACTTCTTCCCAGCAGGCTAGGACCGCTAGCCCAAAGCGCGCTGGTGTGAAGCTCAGACTCTGATGCATCCTGCGGTTTTATATTTTTTAAGATCTTCTTTATTTGGCAGAGAGATACAGAGCGCCGAAGCAGAGGGAGCAACAGAGGGAGAGTGAGAAGCAGGCTCCCACTGAGCAGGGGACCTGATGCGGGGCTCTGTCCCACGACTCGGGGTTCACGGCCTGAGCCAAAGGAGATGCTCAACCGCTGAGCCACCCAGGCGCCCCTCTCTCTGTGTCTCTCATGAATCAATCAATGCAATCCTTTTTAGGAAAGGAATAGAGTGTGACCCTTGAACTCGGGGGTGTGAGCATGAGCCCCTCGTTCAGTGCAGAGAGGACTCAGAGGACAAATAAGCTTTTTACAAAGGGAGCACCTTTTAAGTGCGCAGCGCCCATTCTAGGCCTCCCACCACAGTCCAGCCACTAGCTTTCTGTCATATCTTATGGACATTTTAAAAACTTTCTATGAAATAGTTCATCGCATGGATGTCTCGCACTTTATGAAAACAACCGGCTCTTTTGGATAGAGCCCTTTGTTCCACATCTCCAAACCTCTAAGTCACGCTTGATGGAAACGCCTGGGCACGCAGACCCACTTGCTGTATGTTTTAGACCCGTGACAACGGATGAGCTGGAACACTGGGCCGGGTCCCCTGAAAGGGGAGTCACTGGAGAACGGTCTAAAGATATGAACGGAGAAGAGACAGCTCAGAGAATTCGGAAGAGCAAGTGCCCTGAGGTTTTAGGAGTCAATACCTTAGAGCAGACGCCATATCTGAGGTGGAGTCTCAGTGTGAATGAGGGTGAGGGGGTCCCCGGTTGCTACTCCTTCTGCCCTAGGACAGGAACAGCTTCCTCGCAGCTCTGCAGAAGCAGCTTCTGCACGCGGCTGTGGATCTCCTGGGCCAGGAGGGCCAGGAGCTGCACGGACACCAAGGGACCTAGGACCCGTTCCAGGGTGCGCATCTCGGGCCGAAGCCACCGACCGCTGGCAAAGCTCCAGGAGCCGCCTGACGGTTTCCTGGGGCCCAGCGGCACGATCCACAGGGGCAGGTAGGAGGCCACCAGGCTGCGCCCTCCAGCTGGGCTGGGCTGGGCTGGGCTGGGCTGGGGGCAGCTCCTGGCGGCAGGTGCAGGAACTCCCGGGCTGTCACAGTCAGGAGGCCTTTGGCTCCTGAGAGCACGGGCCAGACGCCAGGGTCAGGTTCCGAGCCCTCGTGACCCCGAAAGCAGGCGCGACCGCCGCCGACCAAGGAGCCCGCGCCCGGGGCGGGCTGGCGGGCGCCAGACCTTGAAAAGCAGGTGCACGACCGCCGTGCCCCGGGCTCCCACTCACAGCCCGGAGGGGCCGCGGCCTGTGTGGCTTCGGGGAGTGGGGCTCCCGCCCCCTCGACCCGATTCTGCGCGGCCTTGGGAGGCCCCATCGCGGGCGGCTGTCTCCTCTCTGTCCGGGACCCACGCACCACTAGGCCCTGCTCCCACCAGGGAAGTGGCAGCAGCCCTAAAGTCTGGCGTCCGAACACCAAGGGCTCCAGCTGAGCTGCGGACCAACGTGTGCACCACTTGGCCTCAGTGACAGCCTCTGCCTGGCGCCGGCTCAGCCAGGAGGGAAAAAATGGGACCCCAGCCGCGGGGCGGGGACTGGCCCAGCCCCGCCCCGCCCCGCCCCGCCCCGCCCGCCAGGGACCAATTGGAAGACAAGAGGCGGGGCGGCGAGGCCAACCCCAGCCCCCACGAGCCCTCTGCTGGCGGCCCAGGGCGGAGAGGAGAGCACCGGGCTAGCCAGGTGGAAGCTCAGGTGTCCAAGGGAAGAAAGTAGGAAGGTAGCTCAAGGCCACTGGGACCCGCCAGACCAAGGTCAGAGGCATCAGCCCAGGAGAGCTTCTGAAAGTGCCAACTGTCCAGCTCCTGCGAGATGCGGTGCGTCAGGGTGTCGGGGTGTCGGGAAGGGGGGCCCCAGAGACGTGCAGTGTTCCGTGCAGGGCCTCCCAGGAAATTCTCCCTGCACTGAGACGTTTGAGAATCAGCGACCTGGGCGGAAGAGCCCGAGGGGGTCCCCACCGCTCCGGTTCCTCTCGACTGGACGGCAGAGAAGCCCTCGCTAGGATCAAAAACGGGGGATGTGCCACCCAGGCAGCCCCTGGGCTCTGGAAGCGCTTCAGACCGGAAACGGGGACGCTTCCGAAGCGGCAGGAGGCCCGACCCACGTCAGCGTCGTCTGGGGCCCAGCCTCGTCTGGGGCCCTGGCGGCGGGGCGGGAGGCTCAGGGCCTGCCCAGGAGCTGGAGTCCGCAGGGCGGGCACTGCCGGCCTGGGAAAGTGGTGCGCCCCGACGCAGTACCTGTCTGAGCCACCGGAGGGCGCGTGGGTCTCTGGGACGCGGGAGGCGCGGCTCCCCGCGCGCGTGCCTGGACCAAGGACCCGGGGCGCGCGCGAGGACGGAGGACTGGCACGTAGAGGAACGATGGGCGCGTGGACGAAGGACGCGTGGCGAGCGCGGGGACAAAGGACACGCGGGGGCGCGGGGACAGAGGACAGGCGCGTGGAAGAATGATGGGCGCGTGGACGAGCACGGGCGGCGGGCGCGAGGACGAGGACGAGCGACACGTGGGGGGCGCGTGGCCAGAGGGCGGGCGCGTGGACGGAAGATGGGCGGCGGGTGCGTGGACGAAGGACACGCGCGGCCCGCCCCTGTCCCGCCCGCCGGACTCCCTGCCGCCGCTCCCTGCGCCCCAGGCCGGGCCTTGCCCAGGTTGTCTGGGGCGAGGAGCGCCCGGCGGGGCCCTGGGTCATCCTGGTGGGGAGCGCGCCCGCACCCGCACCCGCACCCGCACCCGCACCCGCACCCGCCCCGGCGCCCCGGCAGCTGCCTGGTAACCGGATTTTGGACGTTCCCGAGACGCGTGGCCCTCGCTTTTCCCCGAGTGCGTGCCCGCTTTGCACGCAGCCTTCTTATCCCGGGGCCGAGTGAGCGCGGGCTCGCTCAGGCGGCTTTGGGGAGAAGCCGCGGTGCATGCAGTGAGGCTGCCCTGCGGGAGAGCGCATGGAGGGACGGCCGGACCATCTGGGCCCTCCCTGGTGGTCGTGCTGGAGGGTTGGGGCCCGTGTGGGGAGGGCTGCCAGCTCTGAGGCCCAGCACGGTCAGGGCACGTATGTCCACAGCCCAAGCGGCCCGCTTCCTGGATGCCTCGGAGCCGCGAGGAAGGCTCGGGGCTGAGGGCGGGCGACCGCGCACGCTCTCAAGGAATGGGTGCTCGCGAGCAATCCCCCTGCAGGAGCGCTTCCTCTGGGCCAGGCCGGCCTGCTGCCCGTGGCTTCCGTGCAGCTGCATGCGCCGCCGCGGGAAACCTGGGGAAACTGAAGGTTCAAGGAGAGACCCTGGGCGTCCTTGCAGATACCTTCCCCGAGGTGGGGGGAGGGGGGGCAGAGGCGCGGCGGCGGGCGGGGCCTGAGCGGCTCAGTTGCTTGAGCTTGGGATCCTGGGGGTCAGCTCAGGCCCTCAACTCAGGGTCCTGAGGTCAGGATCTCCCGCGCTTGTCAGTCTCTCCCTCCCTCTCCCTCTGCCACCCGCCCTCCCTCAAGGGAAGAAATCATTCCTTGTGCAAAAGAAACTTGCCCAGGGATGGGGTGGGAACAGCGCTGTCTTCCAAGACTGGGCAGGAAGAGTCCTGAGTCGTTTTCTGTTTCATGGCCTCCAGGGACGAGGCCGGGGACCCCAGGGCTGTGAGCAAAGAGAGGGAGAGCATGTGGGGGGCGCGGGTGGGGGCCGGTACAGGTCTGGAGACCTGTGCTGACGTGCACGTGACCACCCCTGTGTCCACCAGCCTGGCCCCAGACGTTGCACTAAGAACCTTTGGATGTTGCTACACGTGAGCATTGCAAGGGCTATCCACTCTAGCCCGGTCGCCATAACCCTCTGGCATATTCTGTGTGACCTGGGACGCGTCATTCAGTGCTCCTGAGCCACAAGCCTCAGGCCCCTCCTCTGGACTCCGGGCATGAGCTTTGGGTGAGGGCTGGGGGACCCGGCCTATGCATACGCTGCCCCCACTTGTGCGTCGGCCCGCCTATATACAGAAACAGAAGACGGCCAACAGTAGAGTGGCAGTGGGGTTACAAGCCACCAGATGGATAGGGCTTCGCTTAAGGGGTGGGGTCCTTAGCCTTAGGCCTGTGGAGTTTCAAAGCCGAGCTGTCCCATAGGACTTCCTGAAATTCTGTCTCTAGAGCACTTGAAATGTGGCCAGTGGGAATGAGAAACTGAATCTTTCAGATTAATTCAACTGAAACTGCCACACGGGACGTGCACTATCGTATGGGGCAGCACAGTCATAGAGGGCCCTTGGATGTTCATGGACATTTTGTAAACCTTTGACATGGGATGTGTGTGTGTGTGTGTGTGTGTGTGCGCGCGCGCGCTGTGTATTTCTGGGAAGTGAGTCCGTGGCTTTCATCAGCTTCTGCTAACTACGGAAGAGGTCAGGACCTGCAGCTTTATGGCTTTGGGAGAAAGGAAGCAAGGTGAGGGAGGTGAGTGTGGCCTCTGGTAACCACTGCGGTTGCCCCTTTCTGCGTTTGTCCGTGGCTGGCTTCTCGGGATGAGCTCCTACGTCGTTGACTTCTTCCCAGCAGGCTAGGACCGCTAGCCCAAAGCGCTCTGGTGTGAAGCTCAGACTCTGATGCATCCTGCGGTTTTATATTTTTTAAGATCTTCTTTATTTGGCAGAGAGATACAGAGCGCAGAAGCAGAGGGAGCAACAGAGGGAGAGTGAGAAGCAGGCTCCCACTGAGCAGGGGACCTGATGCGGGGCTCTGTCCCACGACTCGGGGTTCACGGCCTGAGCCAAAGGAGATGCTCAACCGCTGAGCCACCCAGGCGCCCCTCTCTCTGTGTCTCTCATGAATCAATCAATGCAATCCTTTTTAGGAAAGGAATAGAGTGTGACCCTTGAACTCGGGGGTGTGAGCATGAGCCCCTCGTTCAGTGCAGACAGGACTCAGAGGCAAATAAGCTTTTTACAAAGGGAGCACCTTTTAAGTGCGCAGCGCCCATTCTAGCCCTCCCACCACAGTCCAGCCACTAGCTTTCTGTCATATCTTATGGACATTTTAAAAACTTTCTATGAAATAGTTCATCGCATGGATGTCTCGCACTTTATGAAAACAACCGGCTCTTTTGGATAGAGCCCTTGGTTCCACATCTCCAAACCTCTAAGTCACGCTTGATGGAAACGCCTGGGCACGCAGACCCACTTGCTGTATGTTTTAGACCCGTGACAACGGATGAGCTGGAACACTGGGCCGGGTCCCCTGAAAGGGGAGTCACTGGAGAACGGTCTAAAGATATGAACGGAGAAGAGACAGCTCAGAGAATTCGGAAGAGCAAGTGCCCTGAGGTTTTAGGAGTCAATACCTTAGAGCAGACGCCATATCTGAGGTGGAGTCTCAGTGTGAATGAGGGCGAGGGGGTCCCCGGTTGCTACTCCTTCTGCCCTAGGACAGGAACAGCTTCCTCGCAGCTCTGCAGAAGCAGCTTCTGCACGCGGCTGTGGATCTCCTGGGCCAGGAGGGCCAGGAGCTGCACGGACACCAAGGGACCTAGGACCCGTTCCAGGGTGCGCATCTCGGGCCGAAGCCACCGACCGCTGGCAAAGCTCCAGGAGCCGCCTGACGGTTTCCTGGGGCCCAGCGGCACGATCCACAGGGGCAGGTAGGAGGCCACCAGGCTGCGCCCTCCAGCTGGGCTGGGCTGGGCTGGGCTGGGGGCAGCTCCTGGCGGCAGGTGCAGGAACTCCCGGGCTGTCACAGTCAGGAGGCCTTTGGCTCCTGAGAGCACGGGCCAGACGCCAGGGTCAGGTTCCGAGCCCTCGTGACCCCGAAAGCAGGCGCGACCGCCGCCGACCAAGGAGCCCGCGCCCGGGGCGGGCTGGCGGGCGCCAGACCTTGAAAAGCAGGTGCACGACCGCCGTGCCCCGGGCTCCCACTCACAGCCCGGAGGGGCCGCGGCCTGTGTGGCTTCGGGGAGTGGGGCTCCCGCCCCCTCGACCCGATTCTGCGCGGCCTTGGGAGGCCCCATCGCGGGCGGCTGTCTCCTCTCTGTCCGGGACCCACGCACCACTAGGCCCTGCTCCCACCAGGGAAGTGGCAGCAGCCCTAAAGTCTGGCGTCCGAACACCAAGGGCTCCAGCTGAGCTGCGGACCAACGTGTGCACCACTTGGCCTCAGTGACAGCCTCTGCCTGGCGCCGGCTCAGCCAGGAGGGAAAAAATGGGACCCCAGCCGCGGGGCGGGGACTGGCCCAGCCCCGCCCCGCCCCGCCCCGCCCCGCCCGCCAGGGACCAATTGGAAGACAAGAGGCGGGGCGGCGAGGCCAACCCCAGCCCCCACGAGCCCTCTGCTGGCGGCCCAGGGCGGAGAGGAGAGCACCGGGCTAGCCAGGTGGAAGCTCAGGTGTCCAAGGGAAGAAAGTAGGAAGGTAGCTCAAGGCCACTGGGACCCGCCAGACCAAGGTCAGAGGCATCAGCCCAGGAGAGCTTCTGAAAGTGCCAACTGTCCAGCTCCTGCGAGATGCGGTGCGTCAGGGTGTCGGGGTGTCGGGAAGGGGGGCCCCAGAGACGTGCAGTGTTCCGTGCAGGGCCTCCCAGGAAATTCTCCCTGCACTGAGACGTTTGAGAATCAGCGACCTGGGCGGAAGAGCCCGAGGGGGTCCCCACCGCTCCGGTTCCTCTCGACTGGACGGCAGAGAAGCCCTCGCTAGGATCAAAAACGGGGGATGTGCCACCCAGGCAGCCCCTGGGCTCTGGAAGCGCTTCAGACCGGAAACGGGGACGCTTCCGAAGCGGCAGGAGGCCCGACCCACGTCAGCGTCGTCTGGGGCCCAGCCTCGTCTGGGGCCCTGGCGGCGGGGCGGGAGGCTCAGGGCCTGCCCAGGAGCTGGAGTCCGCAGGGCGGGCACTGCCGGCCTGGGAAAGTGGTGCGCCCCGACGCAGTACCTGTCTGAGCCACCGGAGGGCGCGTGGGTCTCTGGGACGCGGGAGGCGCGGCTCCCCGCGCGCGTGCCTGGACCAAGGACCCGGGGCGCGCGCGAGGACGGAGGACTGGCACGTAGAGGAACGATGGGCGCGTGGACGAAGGACGCGTGGCGAGCGCGGGGACAAAGGACACGCGGGGGCGCGGGGACAGAGGACAGGCGCGTGGAAGAATGATGGGCGCGTGGACGAGCACGGGCGGCGGGCGCGAGGACGAGGACGAGCGACACGTGGGGGGCGCGTGGCCAGAGGGCGGGCGCGTGGACGGAAGATGGGCGGCGGGTGCGTGGACGAAGGACACGCGCGGCCCGCCCCTGTCCCGCCCGCCGGACTCCCTGCCGCCGCTCCCTGCGCCCCAGGCCGGGCCTTGCCCAGGTTGTCTGGGGCGAGGAGCGCCCGGCGGGGCCCTGGGTCATCCTGGTGGGGAGCGCGCCCGCACCCGCACCCGCACCCGCACCCGCACCCGCACCCGCCCCGGCGCCCCGGCAGCTGCCTGGTAACCGGATTTTGGACGTTCCCGAGACGCGTGGCCCTCGCTTTTCCCCGAGTGCGTGCCCGCTTTGCACGCAGCCTTCTTATCCCGGGGCCGAGTGAGCGCGGGCTCGCTCAGGCGGCTTTGGGGAGAAGCCGCGGTGCATGCAGTGAGGCTGCCCTGCGGGAGAGCGCATGGAGGGACGGCCGGACCATCTGGGCCCTCCCTGGTGGTCGTGCTGGAGGGTTGGGGCCCGTGTGGGGAGGGCTGCCAGCTCTGAGGCCCAGCACGGTCAGGGCACGTATGTCCACAGCCCAAGCGGCCCGCTTCCTGGATGCCTCGGAGCCGCGAGGAAGGCTCGGGGCTGAGGGCGGGCGACCGCGCACGCTCTCAAGGAATGGGTGCTCGCGAGCAATCCCCCTGCAGGAGCGCTTCCTCTGGGCCAGGCCGGCCTGCTGCCCGTGGCTTCCGTGCAGCTGCATGCGCCGCCGCGGGAAACCTGGGGAAACTGAAGGTTCAAGGAGAGACCCTGGGCGTCCTTGCAGATACCTTCCCCGAGGTGGGGGGAGGGGGGGCAGAGGCGCGGCGGCGGGCGGGGCCTGAGCGGCTCAGTTGCTTGAGCTTGGGATCCTGGGGGTCAGCTCAGGCCCTCAACTCAGGGTCCTGAGGTCAGGATCTCCCGCGCTTGTCAGTCTCTCCCTCCCTCTCCCTCTGCCACCCGCCCTCCCTCAAGGGAAGAAATCATTCCTTGTGCAAAAGAAACTTGCCCAGGGATGGGGTGGGAACAGCGCTGTCTTCCAAGACTGGGCAGGAAGAGTCCTGAGTCGTTTTCTGTTTCATGGCCTCCAGGGACGAGGCCGGGGACCCCAGGGCTGTGAGCAAAGAGAGGGAGAGCATGTGGGGGGCGCGGGTGGGGGCCGGTACAGGTCTGGAGACCTGTGCTGACGTGCACGTGACCACCCCTGTGTCCACCAGCCTGGCCCCAGACGTTGCACTAAGAACCTTTGGATGTTGCTACACGTGAGCATTGCAAGGGCTATCCACTCTAGCCCGGTCGCCATAACCCTCTGGCATATTCTGTGTGACCTGGGACGCGTCATTCAGTGCTCCTGAGCCACAAGCCTCAGGCCCCTCCTCTGGACTCCGGGCATGAGCTTTGGGTGAGGGCTGGGGGACCCGGCCTATGCATACGCTGCCCCCACTTGTGCGTCGGCCCGCCTATATACAGAAACAGAAGACGGCCAACAGTAGAGTGGCAGTGGGGTTACAAGCCACCAGATGGATAGGGCTTCGCTTAAGGGGTGGGGTCCTTAGCCTTAGGCCTGTGGAGTTTCAAAGCCGAGCTGTCCCATAGGACTTCCTGAAATTCTGTCTCTAGAGCACTTGAAATGTGGCCAGTGGGAATGAGAAACTGAATCTTTCAGATTAATTCAACTGAAACTGCCACACGGGACGTGCACTATCGTATGGGGCAGCACAGTCATAGAGGGCCCTTGGATGTTCATGGACATTTTGTAAACCTTTGACATGGGATGTGTGTGTGTGTGTGTGTGTGTGTGTGCGCGCGCGCGCTGTGTATTTCTGGGAAGTGAGTCCGTGGCTTTCATCAGCTTCTGCTAACTACGGAAGAGGTCAGGACCTGCAGCTTTATGGCTTTGGGAGAAAGGAAGCAAGGTGAGGGAGGTGAGTGTGGCCTCTGGTAACCACTGCGGTTGCCCCTTTCTGCGTTTGTCTGTGGCTGGCTTCTCGGGATGAGCTCCTACGTCGTTGACTTCTTCCCAGCAGGCTAGGACCGCTAGCCCAAAGCGCGCTGGTGTGAAGCTCAGACTCTGATGCATCCTGCGGTTTTATATTTTTTAAGATCTTCTTTATTTGGCAGAGAGAGACAGAGCGCCGAAGCAGAGGGAGCAACAGAGGGAGAGTGAGAAGCAGGCTCCCACTGAGCAGGGGACCTGATGCGGGGCTCTGTCCCACGACTCGGGGTTCACGGCCTGAGCCAAAGGAGATGCTCAACCGCTGAGCCACCCAGGCGCCCCTCTCTCTGTGTCTCTCATGAATCAATCAATGCAATCCTTTTTAGGAAAGGAATAGAGTGTGACCCTTGAACTCGGGGGTGTGAGCATGAGCCCCTCGTTCAGTGCAGACAGGACTCAGAGGACAAATAAGCTTTTTACAAAGGGAGCACCTTTTAAGTGCGCAGCGCCCATTCTAGGCCTCCCACCACAGTCCAGCCACTAGCTTTCTGTCATATCTTATGGACATTTTAAAAACTTTCTATGAAATAGTTCATCGCATGGATGTCTCGCACTTTATGAAAACAACCGGCTCTTTTGGATAGAGCCCTTGGTTCCACATCTCCAAACCTCTAAGTCACGCTTGATGGAAACGCCTGGGCACGCAGACCCACTTGCTGTATGTTTTAGACCCGTGACAACGGATGAGCTGGAACACTGGGCCGGGTCCCCTGAAAGGGGAGTCACTGGAGAACGGTCTAAAGATATGAACGGAGAAGAGACAGCTCAGAGAATTCGGAAGAGCAAGTGCCCTGAGGTTTTAGGAGTCAATACCTTAGAGCAGACGCCATATCTGAGGTGGAGTCTCAGTGTGAATGAGGGCGAGGGGGTCCCCGGTTGCTACTCCTTCTGCCCTAGGACAGGAACAGCTTCCTCGCAGCTCTGCAGAAGCAGCTTCTGCACGCGGCTGTGGATCTCCTGGGCCAGGAGGGCCAGGAGCTGCACGGACACCAAGGGACCTAGGACCCGTTCCAGGGTGCGCATCTCGGGCCGAAGCCACCGACCGCTGGCAAAGCTCCAGGAGCCGCCTGACGGTTTCCTGGGGCCCAGCGGCACGATCCACAGGGGCAGGTAGGAGGCCACCAGGCTGCGCCCTCCAGCTGGGCTGGGCTGGGCTGGGCTGGGGGCAGCTCCTGGCGGCAGGTGCAGGAACTCCCAGGCTGTCACAGTCAGGAGGCCTTTGGCTCCTGAGAGCACGGGCCAGACGCCAGGGTCAGGTTTCGAGCCCTCGTGACCCCGAAAGCAGGCGCGACCGCCGCCGACCAAGGAGCCCGCGCCCGGGGCGGGCTGGCGGGCGCCAGACCTTGAAAAGCAGGTGCACGACCGCCGTGCCCCGGGCTCCCACTCACAGCCCGGAGGGGCCGCGGCCTGTGTGGCTTCGGGGAGTGGGGCTCCCGCCCCCTCGACCCGATTCTGCGCGGCCTTGGGAGGCCCCATCGCGGGCGGCTGTCTCCTCTCTGTCCGGGACCCACGCACCACTAGGCCCTGCTCCCACCAGGGAAGTGGCAGCAGCCCTAAAGTCTGGCGTCCGAACACCAAGGGCTCCAGCTGAGCTGCGGACCAACGTGTGCACCACTTGGCCTCAGTGACAGCCTCTGCCTGGCGCCGGCTCAGCCAGGAGGGAAAAAATGGGACCCCAGCCGCGGGGCGGGGACTGGCCCAGCCCCGCCCCGCCCCGCCCCGCCCCGCCCGCCAGGGACCAATTGGAAGACAAGAGGCGGGGCGGCGAGGCCAACCCCAGCCCCCACGAGCCCTCTGCTGGCGGCCCAGGGCGGAGAGGAGAGCACCGGGCTAGCCAGGTGGAAGCTCAGGTGTCCAAGGGAAGAAAGTAGGAAGGTAGCTCAAGGCCACTGGGACCCGCCAGACCAAGGTCAGAGGCATCAGCCCAGGAGAGCTTCTGAAAGTGCCAACTGTCCAGCTCCTGCGAGATGCGGTGCGTCAGGGTGTCGGGGTGTCGGGAAGGGGGGCCCCAGAGACGTGCAGTGTTCCGTGCAGGGCCTCCCAGGAAATTCTCCCTGCACTGAGACGTTTGAGAATCAGCGACCTGGGCGGAAGAGCCCGAGGGGGTCCCCACCGCTCCGGTTCCTCTCGACTGGACGGCAGAGAAGCCCTCGCTAGGATCAAAAACGGGGGATGTGCCACCCAGGCAGCCCCTGGGCTCTGGAAGCGCTTCAGACCGGAAACGGGGACGCTTCCGAAGCGGCAGGAGGCCCGACCCACGTCAGCGTCGTCTGGGGCCCAGCCTCGTCTGGGGCCCTGGCGGC
Source organism: Canis lupus baileyi (assembly GCF_048164855.1). Classification (NCBI taxonomy): domain Eukaryota; kingdom Metazoa; phylum Chordata; class Mammalia; order Carnivora; family Canidae; genus Canis; species Canis lupus. The sequence goes on from NW_027326463.1 coordinate 28,833, forward strand.
GGGGCGGGAGGCTCAGGGCCTGCCCAGGAGCTGGAGTCCGCAGGGCGGGCACTGCCGGCCTGGGAAAGTGGTGCGCCCCGACGCAGTACCTGTCTGAGCCACCGGAGGGCGCGTGGGTCTCTGGGACGCGGGAGGCGCGGCTCCCCGCGCGCGTGCCTGGACCAAGGACCCGGGGCGCGCGCGAGGACGGAGGACTGGCACGTAGAGGAACGATGGGCGCGTGGACGAAGGACGCGTGGCGAGCGCGGGGACAAAGGACACGCGGGGGCGCGGGGACAGAGGACAGGCGCGTGGAAGAATGATGGGCGCGTGGACGAGCACGGGCGGCGGGCGCGAGGACGAGGACGAGCGACACGTGGGGGGCGCGTGGCCAGAGGGCGGGCGCGTGGACGGAAGATGGGCGGCGGGTGCGTGGACGAAGGACACGCGCGGCCCGCCCCTGTCCCGCCCGCCGGACTCCCTGCCGCCGCTCCCTGCGCCCCAGGCCGGGCCTTGCCCAGGTTGTCTGGGGCGAGGAGCGCCCGGCGGGGCCCTGGGTCATCCTGGTGGGGAGCGCGCCCGCACCCGCACCCGCACCCGCACCCGCACCCGCCCTGGCGCCCCGGCAGCTGCCTGGTAACCGGATTTTGGACGTTCCCGAGACGCGTGGCCCTCGCTTTTCCCCGAGTGCGTGCCCGCTTTGCACGCAGCCTTCTTATCCCGGGGCCGAGTGAGCACGGGCTCGCTCAGGCGGCTTTGGGGAGAAGCCGCGGTGCATGCAGTGAGGCTGCCCTGCGGGAGAGCGCATGGAGGGACGGCCGGACCATCTGGGCCCTCCCTGGTGGTCGTGCTGGAGGGTTGGGGCCCGTGTGGGGAGGGCTGCCAGCTCTGAGGCCCAGCACGGTCAGGGCACGTATGTCCACAGCCCAAGCGGCCCGCTTCCTGGATGCCTCGGAGCCGCGAGGAAGGCTCGGGGCTGAGGGCGGGCGACCGCGCACGCTCTCAAGGAATGGGTGCTCGCGAGCAATCCCCCTGCAGGAGCGCTTCCTCTGGGCCAGGCCGGCCTGCTGCCCGTGGCTTCCGTGCAGCTGCATGCGCCGCCGCGGGAAACCTGGGGAAACTGAAGGTTCAAGGAGAGACCCTGGGCGTCCTTGCAGATACCTTCCCCGAGGTGGGGGGAGGGGGGGCAGAGGCGCGGCGGCGGGCGGGGCCTGAGCGGCTCAGTTGCTTGAGCTTGGGATCCTGGGGGTCAGCTCAGGCCCTCAACTCAGGGTCCTGAGGTCAGGATCTCCCGCGCTTGTCAGTCTCTCCCTCCCTCTCCCTCTGCCACCCGCCCTCCCTCAAGGGAAGAAATCATTCCTTGTGCAAAAGAAACTTGCCCAGGGATGGGGTGGGAACAGCGCTGTCTTCCAAGACTGGGCAGGAAGAGTCCTGAGTCGTTTTCTGTTTCATGGCCTCCAGGGACGAGGCCGGGGACCCCAGGGCTGTGAGCAAAGAGAGGGAGAGCATGTGGGGGGCGCGGGTGGGGGCCGGTACAGGTCTGGAGACCTGTGCTGACGTGCACGTGACCACCCCTGTGTCCACCAGCCTGGCCCCAGACGTTGCACTAAGAACCTTTGGATGTTGCTACACGTGAGCATTGCAAGGGCTATCCACTCTAGCCCGGTCGCCATAACCCTCTGGCATATTCTGTGTGACCTGGGACGCGTCATTCAGTGCTCCTGAGCCACAAGCCTCAGGCCCCTCCTCTGGACTCCGGGCATGAGCTTTGGGTGAGGGCTGGGGGACCCGGCCTATGCATACGCTGCCCCCACTTGTGCGTCGGCCCGCCTATATACAGAAACAGAAGACGGCCAACAGTAGAGTGGCAGTGGGGTTACAAGCCACCAGATGGATAGGGCTTCGCTTAAGGGGTGGGGTCCTTAGCCTTAGGCCTGTGGAGTTTCAAAGCCGAGCTGTCCCATAGGACTTCCTGAAATTCTGTCTCTAGAGCACTTGAAATGTGGCCAGTGGGAATGAGAAACTGAATCTTTCAGATTAATTCAACTGAAACTGCCACACGGGACGTGCACTATCGTATGGGGCAGCACAGTCATAGAGGGCCCTTGGATGTTCATGGACATTTTGTAAACCTTTGACATGGGATGTGTGTGTGTGTGTGTGTGTGTGTGTGTGCGCGCGCGCGCTGTGTATTTCTGGGAAGTGAGTCCGTGGCTTTCATCAGCTTCTGCTAACTACGGAAGAGGTCAGGACCTGCAGCTTTATGGCTTTGGGAGAAAGGAAGCAAGGTGAGGGAGGTGAGTGTGGCCTCTGGTAACCACTGCGGTTGCCCCTTTCTGCGTTTGTCTGTGGCTGGCTTCTCGGGATGAGCTCCTACGTCGTTGACTTCTTCCCAGCAGGCTAGGACCGCTAGCCCAAAGCGCTCTGGTGTGAAGCTCAGACTCTGATGCATCCTGCGGTTTTATATTTTTTAAGATCTTCTTTATTTGGCAGAGAGATACAGAGCGCAGAAGCAGAGGGAGCAACAGAGGGAGAGTGAGAAGCAGGCTCCCACTGAGCAGGGGACCTGATGCGGGGCTCTGTCCCACGACTCGGGGTTCACGGCCTGAGCCAAAGGAGATGCTCAACCGCTGAGCCACCCAGGCGCCCCTCTCTCTGTGTCTCTCATGAATCAATCAATGCAATCCTTTTTAGGAAAGGAATAGAGTGTGACCCTTGAACTCGGGGGTGTGAGCATGAGCCCCTCGTTCAGTGCAGACAGGACTCAGAGGCAAATAAGCTTTTTACAAAGGGAGCACCTTTTAAGTGCGCAGCGCCCATTCTAGCCCTCCCACCACAGTCCAGCCACTAGCTTTCTGTCATATCTTATGGACATTTTAAAAACTTTCTATGAAATAGTTCATCGCATGGATGTCTCGCACTTTATGAAAACAACCGGCTCTTTTGGATAGAGCCCTTGGTTCCACATCTCCAAACCTCTAAGTCACGCTTGATGGAAACGCCTGGGCACGCAGACCCACTTGCTGTATGTTTTAGACCCGTGACAACGGATGAGCTGGAACACTGGGCCGGGTCCCCTGAAAGGGGAGTCACTGGAGAACGGTCTAAAGATATGAACGGAGAAGAGACAGCTCAGAGAATTCGGAAGAGCAAGTGCCCTGAGGTTTTAGGAGTCAATACCTTAGAGCAGACGCCATATCTGAGGTGGAGTCTCAGTGTGAATGAGGGTGAGGGGGTCCCCGGTTGCTACTCCTTCTGCCCTAGGACAGGAACAGCTTCCTCGCAGCTCTGCAGAAGCAGCTTCTGCACGCGGCTGTGGATCTCCTGGGCCAGGAGGGCCAGGAGCTGCACGGACACCAAGGGACCTAGGACCCGTTCCAGGGTGCGCATCTCGGGCCGAAGCCACCGACCGCTGGCAAAGCTCCAGGAGCCGCCTGAAGGTTTCCTGGGGCCCAGCGGCACGATCCACAGGGGCAGGTAGGAGGCCACCAGGCTGCGCCCTCCAGCTGGGCTGGGCTGGGCTGGGCTGGGGGCAGCTCCTGGCGGCAGGTGCAGGAACTCCCGGGCTGTCACAGTCAGGAGGCCTTTGGCTCCTGAGAGCACGGGCCAGACGCCAGGGTCAGGTTCCGAGCCCTCGTGACCCCGAAAGCAGGCGCGACCGCCGCCGACCAAGGAGCCCGCGCCCGGGGCGGGCTGGCGGGCGCCAGACCTTGAAAAGCAGGTGCACGACCGCCGTGCCCCGGGCTCCCACTCACAGCCCGGAGGGGCCGCGGCCTGTGTGGCTTCGGGGAGTGGGGCTCCCGCCCCCTCGACCCGATTCTGCGCGGCCTTGGGAGGCCCCATCGCGGGCGGCTGTCTCCTCTCTGTCCGGGACCCACGCACCACTAGGCCCTGCTCCCACCAGGGAAGTGGCAGCAGCCCTAAAGTCTGGCGTCCGAACACCAAGGGCTCCAGCTGAGCTGCGGACCAACGTGTGCACCACTTGGCCTCAGTGACAGCCTCTGCCTGGCGCCGGCTCAGCCAGGAGGGAAAAAATGGGACCCCAGCCGCGGGGCGGGGACTGGCCCAGCCCCGCCCCGCCCCGCCCCGCCCCGCCCGCCAGGGACCAATTGGAAGACAAGAGGCGGGGCGGCGAGGCCAACCCCAGCCCCCACGAGCCCTCTGCTGGCGGCCCAGGGCGGAGAGGAGAGCACCGGGCTAGCCAGGTGGAAGCTCAGGTGTCCAAGGGAAGAAAGTAGGAAGGTAGCTCAAGGCCACTGGGACCCGCCAGACCAAGGTCAGAGGCATCAGCCCAGGAGAGCTTCTGAAAGTGCCAACTGTCCAGCTCCTGCGAGATGCGGTGCGTCAGGGTGTCGGGGTGTCGGGAAGGGGGGCCCCAGAGACGTGCAGTGTTCCGTGCAGGGCCTCCCAGGAAATTCTCCCTGCACTGAGACGTTTGAGAATCAGCGACCTGGGCGGAAGAGCCCGAGGGGGTCCCCACCGCTCCGGTTCCTCTCGACTGGACGGCAGAGAAGCCCTCGCTAGGATCAAAAACGGGGGATGTGCCACCCAGGCAGCCCCTGGGCTCTGGAAGCGCTTCAGACCGGAAACGGGGACGCTTCCGAAGCGGCAGGAGGCCCGACCCACGTCAGCGTCGTCTGGGGCCCAGCCTCGTCTGGGGCCCTGGCGGCGGGGCGGGAGGCTCAGGGCCTGCCCAGGAGCTGGAGTCCGCAGGGCGGGCACTGCCGGCCTGGGAAAGTGGTGCGCCCCGACGCAGTACCTGTCTGAGCCACCGGAGGGCGCGTGGGTCTCTGGGACGCGGGAGGCGCGGCTCCCCGCGCGCGTGCCTGGACCAAGGACCCGGGGCGCGCGCGAGGACGGAGGACTGGCACGTAGAGGAACGATGGGCGCGTGGACGAAGGACGCGTGGCGAGCGCGGGGACAAAGGACACGCGGGGGCGCGGGGACAGAGGACAGGCGCGTGGAAGAATGATGGGCGCGTGGACGAGCACGGGCGGCGGGCGCGAGGACGAGGACGAGCGACACGTGGGGGGCGCGTGGCCAGAGGGCGGGCGCGTGGACGGAAGATGGGCGGCGGGTGCGTGGACGAAGGACACGCGCGGCCCGCCCCTGTCCCGCCCGCCGGACTCCCTGCCGCCGCTCCCTGCGCCCCAGGCCGGGCCTTGCCCAGGTTGTCTGGGGCGAGGAGCGCCCGGCGGGGCCCTGGGTCATCCTGGTGGGGAGCGCGCCCGCACCCGCACCCGCACCCGCACCTGCCCCGGCGCCCGGCAGCTGCCTGGTAACCGGATTTTGGACGTTCCCGAGACGCGTGGCCCTCGCTTTTCCCCGAGTGCGTGCCCGCTTTGCACGCAGCCTTCTTATCCCGGGGCCGAGTGAGCGCGGGCTCGCTCAGGCGGCTTTGGGGAGAAGCCGCGGTGCATGCAGTGAGGCTGCCCTGCGGGAGAGCGCATGGAGGGACGGCCGGACCATCTGGGCCCTCCCTGGTGGTCGTGCTGGAGGGTTGGGGCCCGTGTGGGGAGGGCTGCCAGCTCTGAGGCCCAGCACGGTCAGGGCACGTATGTCCACAGCCCAAGCGGCCCGCTTCCTGGATGCCTCGGAGCCGCGAGGAAGGCTCGGGGCTGAGGGCGGGCGACCGCGCACGCTCTCAAGGAATGGGTGCTCGCGAGCAATCCCCCTGCAGGAGCGCTTCCTCTGGGCCAGGCCGGCCTGCTGCCCGTGGCTTCCGTGCAGCTGCATGCGCCGCCGCGGGAAACCTGGGGAAACTGAAGGTTCAAGGAGAGACCCTGGGCGTCCTTGCAGATACCTTCCCCGAGGTGGGGGGAGGGGGGGCAGAGGCGCGGCGGCGGGCGGGGCCTGAGCGGCTCAGTTGCTTGAGCTTGGGATCCTGGGGGTCAGCTCAGGCCCTCAACTCAGGGTCCTGAGGTCAGGATCTCCCGCGCTTGTCAGTCTCTCCCTCCCTCTCCCTCTGCCACCCGCCCTCCCTCAAGGGAAGAAATCATTCCTTGTGCAAAAGAAACTTGCCCAGGGATGGGGTGGGAACAGCGCTGTCTTCCAAGACTGGGCAGGAAGAGTCCTGAGTCGTTTTCTGTTTCATGGCCTCCAGGGACGAGGCCGGGGACCCCAGGGCTGTGAGCAAAGAGAGGGAGAGCATGTGGGGGGCGCGGGTGGGGGCCGGTACAGGTCTGGAGACCTGTGCTGACGTGCACGTGACCACCCCTGTGTCCACCAGCCTGGCCCCAGACGTTGCACTAAGAACCTTTGGATGTTGCTACACGTGAGCATTGCAAGGGCTATCCACTCTAGCCCGGTCGCCATAACCCTCTGGCATATTCTGTGTGACCTGGGACGCGTCATTCAGTGCTCCTGAGCCACAAGCCTCAGGCCCCTCCTCTGGACTCCGGGCATGAGCTTTGGGTGAGGGCTGGGGGACCCGGCCTATGCATACGCTGCCCCCACTTGTGCGTCGGCCCGCCTATATACAGAAACAGAAGACGGCCAACAGTAGAGTGGCAGTGGGGTTACAAGCCACCAGATGGATAGGGCTTCGCTTAAGGGGTGGGGTCCTTAGCCTTAGGCCTGTGGAGTTTCAAAGCCGAGCTGTCCCATAGGACTTCCTGAAATTCTGTCTCTAGAGCACTTGAAATGTGGCCAGTGGGAATGAGAAACTGAATCTTTCAGATTAATTCAACTGAAACTGCCACACGGGACGTGCACTATCGTATGGGGCAGCACAGTCATAGAGGGCCCTTGGATGTTCATGGACATTTTGTAAACCTTTGACATGGGATGTGTGTGTGTGTGTGTGTGTGTGTGTGTGCGCGCGCGCGCTGTGTATTTCTGGGAAGTGAGTCCGTGGCTTTCATCAGCTTCTGCTAACTACGGAAGAGGTCAGGACCTGCAGCTTTATGGCTTTGGGAGAAAGGAAGCAAGGTGAGGGAGGTGAGTGTGGCCTCTGGTAACCACTGCGGTTGCCCCTTTCTGCGTTTGTCTGTGGCTGGCTTCTCGGGATGAGCTCCTACGTCGTTGACTTCTTCCCAGCAGGCTAGGACCGCTAGCCCAAAGCGCTCTGGTGTGAAGCTCAGACTCTGATGCATCCTGCGGTTTTATATTTTTTAAGATCTTCTTTATTTGGCAGAGAGATACAGAGCGCAGAAGCAGAGGGAGCAACAGAGGGAGAGTGAGAAGCAGGCTCCCACTGAGCAGGGGACCTGATGCGGGGCTCTGTCCCACGACTCGGGGTTCACGGCCTGAGCCAAAGGAGATGCTCAACCGCTGAGCCACCCAGGCGCCCCTCTCTCTGTGTCTCTCATGAATCAATCAATGCAATCCTTTTTAGGAAAGGAATAGAGTGTGACCCTTGAACTCGGGGGTGTGAGCATGAGCCCCTCGTTCAGTGCAGAGAGGACTCAGTGGACAAATAAGCTTTTTACAAAGGGAGCACCTTTTAAGTGCGCAGCGCCCATTCTAGCCCTCCCACCACAGTCCAGCCACTAGCTTTCTGTCATATCTTATGGACATTTTAAAAACTTTCTATGAAATAGTTCATCGCATGGATGTCTCGCACTTTATGAAAACAACCGGCTCTTTTGGATAGAGCCCTTGGTTCCACATCTCCAAACCTCTAAGTCACGCTTGATGGAAACGCCTGGGCACGCAGACCCACTTGCTGTATGTTTTAGACCCGTGACAACGGATGAGCTGGAACACTGGGCCGGGTCCCCTGAAAGGGGAGTCACTGGAGAACGGTCTAAAGATATGAACGGAGAAGAGACAGCTCAGAGAATTCGGAAGAGCAAGTGCCCTGAGGTTTTAGGAGTCAATACCTTAGAGCAGACGCCATATCTGAGGTGGAGTCTCAGTGTGAATGAGGGCGAGGGGGTCCCCGGTTGCTACTCCTTCTGCCCTAGGACAGGAACAGCTTCCTCGCAGCTCTGCAGAAGCAGCTTCTGCACGCGGCTGTGGATCTCCTGGGCCAGGAGGGCCAGGAGCTGCACGGACACCAAGGGACCTAGGACCCGTTCCAGGGTGCGCATCTCGGGCCGAAGCCACCGACCGCTGGCAAAGCTCCAGGAGCCGCCTGACGGTTTCCTGGGGCCCAGCGGCACGATCCACAGGGGCAGGTAGGAGGCCACCAGGCTGCGCCCTCCAGCTGGGCTGGGCTGGGCTGGGCTGGGGGCAGCTCCTGGCGGCAGGTGCAGGAACTCCCGGGCTGTCACAGTCAGGAGGCCTTTGGCTCCTGAGAGCACGGGCCAGACGCCAGGGTCAGGTTCCGAGCCCTCGTGACCCCGAAAGCAGGCGCGACCGCCGCCGACCAAGGAGCCCGCGCCCGGGGCGGGCTGGCGGGCGCCAGACCTTGAAAAGCAGGTGCACGACCGCCGTGCCCCGGGCTCCCACTCACAGCCCGGAGGGGCCGCGGCCTGTGTGGCTTCGGGGAGTGGGGCTCCCGCCCCCTCGACCCGATTCTGCGCGGCCTTGGGAGGCCCCATCGCGGGCGGCTGTCTCCTCTCTGTCCGGGACCCACGCACCACTAGGCCCTGCTCCCACCAGGGAAGTGGCAGCAGCCCTAAAGTCTGGCGTCCGAACACCAAGGGCTCCAGCTGAGCTGCGGACCAACGTGTGCACCACTTGGCCTCAGTGACAGCCTCTGCCTGGCGCCGGCTCAGCCAGGAGGGAAAAAATGGGACCCCAGCCGCGGGGCGGGGACTGGCCCAGCCCCGCCCCGCCCCGCCCCGCCCCGCCCGCCAGGGACCAATTGGAAGACAAGAGGCGGGGCGGCGAGGCCAACCCCAGCCCCCACGAGCCCTCTGCTGGCGGCCCAGGGCGGAGAGGAGAGCACCGGGCTAGCCAGGTGGAAGCTCAGGTGTCCAAGGGAAGAAAGTAGGAAGGTAGCTCAAGGCCACTGGGACCCGCCAGACCAAGGTCAGAGGCATCAGCCCAGGAGAGCTTCTGAAAGTGCCAACTGTCCAGCTCCTGCGAGATGCGGTGCGTCAGGGTGTCGGGGTGTCGGGAAGGGGGGCCCCAGAGACGTGCAGTGTTCCGTGCAGGGCCTCCCAGGAAATTCTCCCTGCACTGAGACGTTTGAGAATCAGCGACCTGGGCGGAAGAGCCCGAGGGGGTCCCCACCGCTCCGGTTCCTCTCGACTGGACGGCAGAGAAGCCCTCGCTAGGATCAAAAACGGGGGATGTGCCACCCAGGCAGCCCCTGGGCTCTGGAAGCGCTTCAGACCGGAAACGGGGACGCTTCCGAAGCGGCAGGAGGCCCGACCCACGTCAGCGTCGTCTGGGGCCCAGCCTCGTCTGGGGCCCTGGCGGCGGGGCGGGAGGCTCAGGGCCTGCCCAGGAGCTGGAGTCCGCAGGGCGGGCACTGCCGGCCTGGGAAAGTGGTGCGCCCCGACGCAGTACCTGTCTGAGCCACCGGAGGGCGCGTGGGTCTCTGGGACGCGGGAGGCGCGGCTCCCCGCGCGCGTGCCTGGACCAAGGACCCGGGGCGCGCGCGAGGACGGAGGACTGGCACGTAGAGGAACGATGGGCGCGTGGACGAAGGACGCGTGGCGAGCGCGGGGACAAAGGACACGCGGGGGCGCGGGGACAGAGGACAGGCGCGTGGAAGAATGATGGGCGCGTGGACGAGCACGGGCGGCGGGCGCGAGGACGAGGACGAGCGACACGTGGGGGGCGCGTGGCCAGAGGGCGGGCGCGTGGACGGAAGATGGGCGGCGGGTGCGTGGACGAAGGACACGCGCGGCCCGCCCCTGTCCCGCCCGCCGGACTCCCTGCCGCCGCTCCCTGCGCCCCAGGCCGGGCCTTGCCCAGGTTGTCTGGGGCGAGGAGCGCCCGGCGGGGCCCTGGGTCATCCTGGTGGGGAGCGCGCCCGCACCCGCACCCGCACCCGCACCCGCACCCGCACCCGCCCCGGCGCCCCGGCAGCTGCCTGGTAACCGGATTTTGGACGTTCCCGAGACGCGTGGCCCTCGCTTTTCCCCGAGTGCGTGCCCGCTTTGCACGCAGCCTTCTTATCCCGGGGCCGAGTGAGCGCGGGCTCGCTCAGGCGGCTTTGGGGAGAAGCCGCGGTGCATGCAGTGAGGCTGCCCTGCGGGAGAGCGCATGGAGGGACGGCCGGACCATCTGGGCCCTCCCTGGTGGTCGTGCTGGAGGGTTGGGGCCCGTGTGGGGAGGGCTGCCAGCTCTGAGGCCCAGCACGGTCAGGGCACGTATGTCCACAGCCCAAGCGGCCCGCTTCCTGGATGCCTCGGAGCCGCGAGGAAGGCTCGGGGCTGAGGGCGGGCGACCGCGCACGCTCTCAAGGAATGGGTGCTCGCGAGCAATCCCCCTGCAGGAGCGCTTCCTCTGGGCCAGGCCGGCCTGCTGCCCGTGGCTTCCGTGCAGCTGCATGCGCCGCCGCGGGAAACCTGGGGAAACTGAAGGTTCAAGGAGAGACCCTGGGCGTCCTTGCAGATACCTTCCCCGAGGTGGGGGGAGGGGGGGCAGAGGCGCGGCGGCGGGCGGGGCCTGAGCGGCTCAGTTGCTTGAGCTTGGGATCCTGGGGGTCAGCTCAGGCCCTCAACTCAGGGTCCTGAGGTCAGGATCTCCCGCGCTTGTCAGTCTCTCCCTCCCTCTCCCTCTGCCACCCGCCCTCCCTCAAGGGAAGAAATCATTCCTTGTGCAAAAGAAACTTGCCCAGGGATGGGGTGGGAACAGCGCTGTCTTCCAAGACTGGGCAGGAAGAGTCCTGAGTCGTTTTCTGTTTCATGGCCTCCAGGGACGAGGCCGGGGACCCCAGGGCTGTGAGCAAAGAGAGGGAGAGCATGTGGGGGGCGCGGGTGGGGGCCGGTACAGGTCTGGAGACCTGTGCTGACGTGCACGTGACCACCCCTGTGTCCACCAGCCTGGCCCCAGACGTTGCACTAAGAACCTTTGGATGTTGCTACACGTGAGCATTGCAAGGGCTATCCACTCTAGCCCGGTCGCCATAACCCTCTGGCATATTCTGTGTGACCTGGGACGCGTCATTCAGTGCTCCTGAGCCACAAGCCTCAGGCCCCTCCTCTGGACTCCGGGCATGAGCTTTGGGTGAGGGCTGGGGGACCCGGCCTATGCATACGCTGCCCCCACTTGTGCGTCGGCCCGCCTATATACAGAAACAGAAGACGGCCAACAGTAGAGTGGCAGTGGGGTTACAAGCCACCAGATGGATAGGGCTTCGCTTAAGGGGTGGGGTCCTTAGCCTTAGGCCTGTGGAGTTTCAAAGCCGAGCTGTCCCATAGGACTTCCTGAAATTCTGTCTCTAGAGCACTTGAAATGTGGCCAGTGGGAATGAGAAACTGAATCTTTCAGATTAATTCAACTGAAACTGCCACACGGGACGTGCACTATCGTATGGGGCAGCACAGTCATAGAGGGCCCTTGGATGTTCATGGACATTTTGTAAACCTTTGACATGGGATGTGTGTGTGTGTGTGTGTGTGTGTGTGCGCGCGCGCGCGCTGTGTATTTCTGGGAAGTGAGTCCGTGGCTTTCATCAGCTTCTGCTAACTACGGAAGAGGTCAGGACCTGCAGCTTTATGGCTTTGGGAGAAAGGAAGCAAGGTGAGGGAGGTGAGTGTGGCCTCTGGTAACCACTGCGGTTGCCCCTTTCTGCGTTTGTCTGTGGCTGGCTTCTCGGGATGAGCTCCTACGTCGTTGACTTCTTCCCAGCAGGCTAGGACCGCTAGCCCAAAGCGCGCTGGTGTGAAGCTCAGACTCTGATGCATCCTGCGGTTTTATATTTTTTAAGATCTTCTTTATTTGGCAGAGAGAGACAGAGCGCCGAAGCAGAGGGAGCAACAGAGGGAGAGTGAGAAGCAGGCTCCCACTGAGCAGGGGACCTGATGCGGGGCTCTGTCCCACGACTCGGGGTTCACGGCCTGAGCCAAAGGAGATGCTCAACCGCTGAGCCACCCAGGCGCCCCTCTCTCTGTGTCTCTCATGAATCAATCAATGCAATCCTTTTTAGGAAAGGAATAGAGTGTGACCCTTGAACTCGGGGGTGTGAGCATGAGCCCCTCGTTCAGTGCAGACAGGACTCAGAGGACAAATAAGCTTTTTACAAAGGGAGCACCTTTTAAGTGCGCAGCGCCCATTCTAGGCCTCCCACCACAGTCCAGCCACTAGCTTTCTGTCATATCTTATGGACATTTTAAAAACTTTCTATGAAATAGTTCATCGCATGGATGTCTCGCACTTTATGAAAACAACCGGCTCTTTTGGATAGAGCCCTTGGTTCCACATCTCCAAACCTCTAAGTCACGCTTGATGGAAACGCCTGGGCACGCAGACCCACTTGCTGTATGTTTTAGACCCGTGACAACGGATGAGCTGGAACACTGGGCCGGGTCCCCTGAAAGGGGAGTCACTGGAGAACGGTCTAAAGATATGAACGGAGAAGAGACAGCTCAGAGAATTCGGAAGAGCAAGTGCCCTGAGGTTTTAGGAGTCAATACCTTAGAGCAGACGCCATATCTGAGGTGGAGTCTCAGTGTGAATGAGGGCGAGGGGGTCCCCGGTTGCTACTCCTTCTGCCCTAGGACAGGAACAGCTTCCTCGCAGCTCTGCAGAAGCAGCTTCTGCACGCGGCTGTGGATCTCCTGGGCCAGGAGGGCCAGGAGCTGCACGGACACCAAGGGACCTAGGACCCGTTCCAGGGTGCGCATCTCGGGCCGAAGCCACCGACCGCTGGCAAAGCTCCAGGAGCCGCCTGACGGTTTCCTGGGGCCCAGCGGCACGATCCACAGGGGCAGGTAGGAGGCCACCAGGCTGCGCCCTCCAGCTGGGCTGGGCTGGGCTGGGCTGGGGGCAGCTCCTGGCGGCAGGTGCAGGAACTCCCGGGCTGTCACAGTCAGGAGGCCTTTGGCTCCTGAGAGCACGGGCCAGACGCCAGGGTCAGGTTTCGAGCCCTCGTGACCCCGAAAGCAGGCGCGACCGCCGCCGACCAAGGAGCCCGCGCCCGGGGCGGGCTGGCGGGCGCCAGACCTTGAAAAGCAGGTGCACGACCGCCGTGCCCCGGGCTCCCACTCACAGCCCGGAGGGGCCGCGGCCTGTGTGGCTTCGGGGAGTGGGGCTCCCGCCCCCTCGACCCGATTCTGCGCGGCCTTGGGAGGCCCCATCGCGGGCGGCTGTCTCCTCTCTGTCCGGGACCCACGCACCACTAGGCCCTGCTCCCACCAGGGAAGTGGCAGCAGCCCTAAAGTCTGGCGTCCGAACACCAAGGGCTCCAGCTGAGCTGCGGACCAACGTGTGCACCACTTGGCCTCAGTGACAGCCTCTGCCTGGCGCCGGCTCAGCCAGGAGGGAAAAAATGGGACCCCAGCCGCGGGGCGGGGACTGGCCCAGCCCCGCCCCGCCCCGCCCCGCCCCGCCCGCCAGGGACCAATTGGAAGACAAGAGGCGGGGCGGCGAGGCCAACCCCAGCCCCCACGAGCCCTCTGCTGGCGGCCCAGGGCGGAGAGGAGAGCACCGGGCTAGCCAGGTGGAAGCTCAGGTGTCCAAGGGAAGAAAGTAGGAAGGTAGCTCAAGGCCACTGGGACCCGCCAGACCAAGGTCAGAGGCATCAGCCCAGGAGAGCTTCTGAAAGTGCCAACTGTCCAGCTCCTGCGAGATGCGGTGCGTCAGGGTGTCGGGGTGTCGGGAAGGGGGGCCCCAGAGACGTGCAGTGTTCCGTGCAGGGCCTCCCAGGAAATTCTCCCTGCACTGAGACGTTTGAGAATCAGCGACCTGGGCGGAAGAGCCCGAGGGGGTCCCCACCGCTCCGGTTCCTCTCGACTGGACGGCAGAGAAGCCCTCGCTAGGATCAAAAACGGGGGATGTGCCACCCAGGCAGCCCCTGGGCTCTGGAAGCGCTTCAGACCGGAAACGGGGACGCTTCCGAAGCGGCAGGAGGCCCGACCCACGTCAGCGTCGTCTGGGGCCCAGCCTCGTCTGGGGCCCTGGCGGCGGGGCGGGAGGCTCAGGGCCTGCCCAGGAGCTGGAGTCCGCAGGGCGGGCACTGCCGGCCTGGGAAAGTGGTGCGCCCCGACGCAGTACCTGTCTGAGCCACCGGAGGGCGCGTGGGTCTCTGGGACGCGGGAGGCGCGGCTCCCCGCGCGCGTGCCTGGACCAAGGACCCGGGGCGCGCGCGAGGACGGAGGACTGGCACGTAGAGGAACGATGGGCGCGTGGACGAAGGACGCGTGGCGAGCGCGGGGACAAAGGACACGCGGGGGCGCGGGGACAGAGGACAGGCGCGTGGAAGAATGATGGGCGCGTGGACGAGCACGGGCGGCGGGCGCGAGGACGAGGACGAGCGACACGTGGGGGGCGCGTGGCCAGAGGGCGGGCGCGTGGACGGAAGATGGGCGGCGGGTGCGTGGACGAAGGACACGCGCGGCCCGCCCCTGTCCCGCCCGCCGGACTCCCTGCCGCCGCTCCCTGCGCCCCAGGCCGGGCCTTGCCCAGGTTGTCTGGGGCGAGGAGCGCCCGGCGGGGCCCTGGGTCATCCTGGTGGGGAGCGCGCCCGCACCCGCACCCGCACCCGCACCCGCACCCGCACCCGCACCCGCCCGGGCGCCCCGGCAGCTGCCTGGTAACCGGATTTTGGACGTTCCCGAGACGCGTGGCCCTCGCTTTTCCCCGAGTGCGTGCCCGCTTTGCACGCAGCCTTCTTATCCCGGGGCCGAGTGAGCGCGGGCTCGCTCAGGCGGCTTTGGGGAGAAGCCGCGGTGCATGCAGTGAGGCTGCCCTGCGGGAGAGCGCATGGAGGGACGGCCGGACCATCTGGGCCCTCCCTGGTGGTCGTGCTGGAGGGTTGGGGCCCGTGTGGGGAGGGCTGCCAGCTCTGAGGCCCAGCACGGTCAGGGCACGTATGTCCACAGCCCAAGCGGCCCGCTTCCTGGATGCCTCGGAGCCGCGAGGAAGGCTCGGGGCTGAGGGCGGGCGACCGCGCACGCTCTCAAGGAATGGGTGCTCGCGAGCAATCCCCCTGCAGGAGCGCTTCCTCTGGGCCAGGCCGGCCTGCTGCCCGTGGCTTCCGTGCAGCTGCATGCGCCGCCGCGGGAAACCTGGGGAAACTGAAGGTTCAAGGAGAGACCCTGGGCGTCCTTGCAGATACCTTCCCCGAGGTGGGGGGAGGGGGGGCAGAGGCGCGGCGGCGGGCGGGGCCTGAGCGGCTCAGTTGCTTGAGCTTGGGATCCTGGGGGTCAGCTCAGGCCCTCAACTCAGGGTCCTGAGGTCAGGATCTCCCGCGCTTGTCAGTCTCTCCCTCCCTCTCCCTCTGCCACCCGCCCTCCCTCAAGGGAAGAAATCATTCCTTGTGCAAAAGAAACTTGCCCAGGGATGGGGTGGGAACAGCGCTGTCTTCCAAGACTGGGCAGGAAGAGTCCTGAGTCGTTTTCTGTTTCATGGCCTCCAGGGACGAGGCCGGGGACCCCAGGGCTGTGAGCAAAGAGAGGGAGAGCATGTGGGGGGCGCGGGTGGGGGCCGGTACAGGTCTGGAGACCTGTGCTGACGTGCACGTGACCACCCCTGTGTCCACCAGCCTGGCCCCAGACGTTGCACTAAGAACCTTTGGATGTTGCTACACGTGAGCATTGCAAGGGCTATCCACTCTAGCCCGGTCGCCATAACCCTCTGGCATATTCTGTGTGACCTGGGACGCGTCATTCAGTGCTCCTGAGCCACAAGCCTCAGGCCCCTCCTCTGGACTCCGGGCATGAGCTTTGGGTGAGGGCTGGGGGACCCGGCCTATGCATACGCTGCCCCCACTTGTGCGTCGGCCCGCCTATATACAGAAACAGAAGACGGCCAACAGTAGAGTGGCAGTGGGGTTACAAGCCACCAGATGGATAGGGCTTCGCTTAAGGGGTGGGGTCCTTAGCCTTAGGCCTGTGGAGTTTCAAAGCCGAGCTGTCCCATAGGACTTCCTGAAATTCTGTCTCTAGAGCACTTGAAATGTGGCCAGTGGGAATGAGAAACTGAATCTTTCAGATTAATTCAACTGAAACTGCCACACGGGACGTGCACTATCGTATGGGGCAGCACAGTCATAGAGGGCCCTTGGATGTTCATGGACATTTTGTAAACCTTTGACATGGGATGTGTGTGTGTGTGTGTGTGTGTGTGTGTGCGCGCGCGCGCTGTGTATTTCTGGGAAGTGAGTCCGTGGCTTTCATCAGCTTCTGCTAACTACGGAAGAGGTCAGGACCTGCAGCTTTATGGCTTTGGGAGAAAGGAAGCAAGGTGAGGGAGGTGAGTGTGGCCTCTGGTAACCACTGCGGTTGCCCCTTTCTGCGTTTGTCTGTGGCTGGCTTCTCGGGATGAGCTCCTACGTCGTTGACTTCTTCCCAGCAGGCTAGGACCGCTAGCCCAAAGCGCTCTGGTGTGAAGCTCAGACTCTGATGCATCCTGCGGTTTTATATTTTTTAAGATCTTCTTTATTTGGCAGAGAGATACAGAGCGCAGAAGCAGAGGGAGCAACAGAGGGAGAGTGAGAAGCAGGCTCCCACTGAGCAGGGGACCTGATGCGGGGCTCTGTCCCACGACTCGGGGTTCACGGCCTGAGCCAAAGGAGATGCTCAACCGCTGAGCCACCCAGGCGCCCCTCTCTCTGTGTCTCTCATGAATCAATCAATGCAATCCTTTTTAGGAAAGGAATAGAGTGTGACCCTTGAACTCGGGGGTGTGAGCATGAGCCCCTCGTTCAGTGCAGACAGGACTCAGAGGCAAATAAGCTTTTTACAAAGGGAGCACCTTTTAAGTGCGCAGCGCCCATTCTAGCCCTCCCACCACAGTCCAGCCACTAGCTTTCTGTCATATCTTATGGACATTTTAAAAACTTTCTATGAAATAGTTCATCGCATGGATGTCTCGCACTTTATGAAAACAACCGGCTCTTTTGGATAGAGCCCTTGGTTCCACATCTCCAAACCTCTAAGTCACGCTTGATGGAAACGCCTGGGCACGCAGACCCACTTGCTGTATGTTTTAGACCCGTGACAACGGATGAGCTGGAACACTGGGCCGGGTCCCCTGAAAGGGGAGTCACTGGAGAACGGTCTAAAGATATGAACGGAGAAGAGACAGCTCAGAGAATTCGGAAGAGCAAGTGCCCTGAGGTTTTAGGAGTCAATACCTTAGAGCAGACGCCATATCTGAGGTGGAGTCTCAGTGTGAATGAGGGTGAGGGGGTCCCCGGTTGCTACTCCTTCTGCCCTAGGACAGGAACAGCTTCCTCGCAGCTCTGCAGAAGCAGCTTCTGCACGCGGCTGTGGATCTCCTGGGCCAGGAGGGCCAGGAGCTGCACGGACACCAAGGGACCTAGGACCCGTTCCAGGGTGCGCATCTCGGGCCGAAGCCACCGACCGCTGGCAAAGCTCCAGGAGCCGCCTGAAGGTTTCCTGGGGCCCAGCGGCACGATCCACAGGGGCAGGTAGGAGGCCACCAGGCTGCGCCCTCCAGCTGGGCTGGGCTGGGCTGGGCTGGGGGCAGCTCCTGGCGGCAGGTGCAGGAACTCCCGGGCTGTCACAGTCAGGAGGCCTTTGGCTCCTGAGAGCACGGGCCAGACGCCAGGGTCAGGTTCCGAGCCCTCGTGACCCCGAAAGCAGGCGCGACCGCCGCCGACCAAGGAGCCCGCGCCCGGGGCGGGCTGGCGGGCGCCAGACCTTGAAAAGCAGGTGCACGACCGCCGTGCCCCGGGCTCCCACTCACAGCCCGGAGGGGCCGCGGCCTGTGTGGCTTCGGGGAGTGGGGCTCCCGCCCCCTCGACCCGATTCTGCGCGGCCTTGGGAGGCCCCATCGCGGGCGGCTGTCTCCTCTCTGTCCGGGACCCACGCACCACTAGGCCCTGCTCCCACCAGGGAAGTGGCAGCAGCCCTAAAGTCTGGCGTCCGAACACCAAGGGCTCCAGCTGAGCTGCGGACCAACGTGTGCACCACTTGGCCTCAGTGACAGCCTCTGCCTGGCGCCGGCTCAGCCAGGAGGGAAAAAATGGGACCCCAGCCGCGGGGCGGGGACTGGCCCAGCCCCGCCCCGCCCCGCCCCGCCCCGCCCGCCAGGGACCAATTGGAAGACAAGAGGCGGGGCGGCGAGGCCAACCCCAGCCCCCACGAGCCCTCTGCTGGCGGCCCAGGGCGGAGAGGAGAGCACCGGGCTAGCCAGGTGGAAGCTCAGGTGTCCAAGGGAAGAAAGTAGGAAGGTAGCTCAAGGCCACTGGGACCCGCCAGACCAAGGTCAGAGGCATCAGCCCAGGAGAGCTTCTGAAAGTGCCAACTGTCCAGCTCCTGCGAGATGCGGTGCGTCAGGGTGTCGGGGTGTCGGGAAGGGGGGCCCCAGAGACGTGCAGTGTTCCGTGCAGGGCCTCCCAGGAAATTCTCCCTGCACTGAGACGTTTGAGAATCAGCGACCTGGGCGGAAGAGCCCGAGGGGGTCCCCACCGCTCCGGTTCCTCTCGACTGGACGGCAGAGAAGCCCTCGCTAGGATCAAAAACGGGGGATGTGCCACCCAGGCAGCCCCTGGGCTCTGGAAGCGCTTCAGACCGGAAACGGGGACGCTTCCGAAGCGGCAGGAGGCCCGACCCACGTCAGCGTCGTCTGGGGCCCAGCCTCGTCTGGGGCCCTGGCGGCGGGGCGGGAGGCTCAGGGCCTGCCCAGGAGCTGGAGTCCGCAGGGCGGGCACTGCCGGCCTGGGAAAGTGGTGCGCCCCGACGCAGTACCTGTCTGAGCCACCGGAGGGCGCGTGGGTCTCTGGGACGCGGGAGGCGCGGCTCCCCGCGCGCGTGCCTGGACCAAGGACCCGGGGCGCGCGCGAGGACGGAGGACTGGCACGTAGAGGAACGATGGGCGCGTGGACGAAGGACGCGTGGCGAGCGCGGGGACAAAGGACACGCGGGGGCGCGGGGACAGAGGACAGGCGCGTGGAAGAATGATGGGCGCGTGGACGAGCACGGGCGGCGGGCGCGAGGACGAGGACGAGCGACACGTGGGGGGCGCGTGGCCAGAGGGCGGGCGCGTGGACGGAAGATGGGCGGCGGGTGCGTGGACGAAGGACACGCGCGGCCCGCCCCTGTCCCGCCCGCCGGACTCCCTGCCGCCGCTCCCTGCGCCCCAGGCCGGGCCTTGCCCAGGTTGTCTGGGGCGAGGAGCGCCCGGCGGGGCCCTGGGTCATCCTGGTGGGGAGCGCGCCCGCACCCGCACCCGCACCCGCACCTGCCCCGGCGCCCGGCAGCTGCCTGGTAACCGGATTTTGGACGTTCCCGAGACGCGTGGCCCTCGCTTTTCCCCGAGTGCGTGCCCGCTTTGCACGCAGCCTTCTTATCCCGGGGCCGAGTGAGCGCGGGCTCGCTCAGGCGGCTTTGGGGAGAAGCCGCGGTGCATGCAGTGAGGCTGCCCTGCGGGAGAGCGCATGGAGGGACGGCCGGACCATCTGGGCCCTCCCTGGTGGTCGTGCTGGAGGGTTGGGGCCCGTGTGGGGAGGGCTGCCAGCTCTGAGGCCCAGCACGGTCAGGGCACGTATGTCCACAGCCCAAGCGGCCCGCTTCCTGGATGCCTCGGAGCCGCGAGGAAGGCTCGGGGCTGAGGGCGGGCGACCGCGCACGCTCTCAAGGAATGGGTGCTCGCGAGCAATCCCCCTGCAGGAGCGCTTCCTCTGGGCCAGGCCGGCCTGCTGCCCGTGGCTTCCGTGCAGCTGCATGCGCCGCCGCGGGAAACCTGGGGAAACTGAAGGTTCAAGGAGAGACCCTGGGCGTCCTTGCAGATACCTTCCCCGAGGTGGGGGGAGGGGGGGCAGAGGCGCGGCGGCGGGCGGGGCCTGAGCGGCTCAGTTGCTTGAGCTTGGGATCCTGGGGGTCAGCTCAGGCCCTCAACTCAGGGTCCTGAGGTCAGGATCTCCCGCGCTTGTCAGTCTCTCCCTCCCTCTCCCTCTGCCACCCGCCCTCCCTCAAGGGAAGAAATCATTCCTTGTGCAAAAGAAACTTGCCCAGGGATGGGGTGGGAACAGCGCTGTCTTCCAAGACTGGGCAGGAAGAGTCCTGAGTCGTTTTCTGTTTCATGGCCTCCAGGGACGAGGCCGGGGACCCCAGGGCTGTGAGCAAAGAGAGGGAGAGCATGTGGGGGGCGCGGGTGGGGGCCGGTACAGGTCTGGAGACCTGTGCTGACGTGCACGTGACCACCCCTGTGTCCACCAGCCTGGCCCCAGACGTTGCACTAAGAACCTTTGGATGTTGCTACACGTGAGCATTGCAAGGGCTATCCACTCTAGCCCGGTCGCCATAACCCTCTGGCATATTCTGTGTGACCTGGGACGCGTCATTCAGTGCTCCTGAGCCACAAGCCTCAGGCCCCTCCTCTGGACTCCGGGCATGAGCTTTGGGTGAGGGCTGGGGGACCCGGCCTATGCATACGCTGCCCCCACTTGTGCGTCGGCCCGCCTATATACAGAAACAGAAGACGGCCAACAGTAGAGTGGCAGTGGGGTTACAAGCCACCAGATGGATAGGGCTTCGCTTAAGGGGTGGGGTCCTTAGCCTTAGGCCTGTGGAGTTTCAAAGCCGAGCTGTCCCATAGGACTTCCTGAAATTCTGTCTCTAGAGCACTTGAAATGTGGCCAGTGGGAATGAGAAACTGAATCTTTCAGATTAATTCAACTGAAACTGCCACACGGGACGTGCACTATCGTATGGGGCAGCACAGTCATAGAGGGCCCTTGGATGTTCATGGACATTTTGTAAACCTTTGACATGGGATGTGTGTGTGTGTGTGTGTGTGTGTGTGTGCGCGCGCGCGCTGTGTATTTCTGGGAAGTGAGTCCGTGGCTTTCATCAGCTTCTGCTAACTACGGAAGAGGTCAGGACCTGCAGCTTTATGGCTTTGGGAGAAAGGAAGCAAGGTGAGGGAGGTGAGTGTGGCCTCTGGTAACCACTGCGGTTGCCCCTTTCTGCGTTTGTCTGTGGCTGGCTTCTCGGGATGAGCTCCTACGTCGTTGACTTCTTCCCAGCAGGCTAGGACCGCTAGCCCAAAGCGCTCTGGTGTGAAGCTCAGACTCTGATGCATCCTGCGGTTTTATATTTTTTAAGATCTTCTTTATTTGGCAGAGAGATACAGAGCGCAGAAGCAGAGGGAGCAACAGAGGGAGAGTGAGAAGCAGGCTCCCACTGAGCAGGGGACCTGATGCGGGGCTCTGTCCCACGACTCGGGGTTCACGGCCTGAGCCAAAGGAGATGCTCAACCGCTGAGCCACCCAGGCGCCCCTCTCTCTGTGTCTCTCATGAATCAATCAATGCAATCCTTTTTAGGAAAGGAATAGAGTGTGACCCTTGAACTCGGGGGTGTGAGCATGAGCCCCTCGTTCAGTGCAGAGAGGACTCAGTGGACAAATAAGCTTTTTACAAAGGGAGCACCTTTTAAGTGCGCAGCGCCCATTCTAGGCCTCCCACCACAGTCCAGCCACTAGCTTTCTGTCATATCTTATGGACATTTTAAAAACTTTCTATGAAATAGTTCATCGCATGGATGTCTCGCACTTTATGAAAACAACCGGCTCTTTTGGATAGAGCCCTTGGTTCCACATCTCCAAACCTCTAAGTCACGCTTGATGGAAACGCCTGGGCACGCAGACCCACTTGCTGTATGTTTTAGACCCGTGACAACGGATGAGCTGGAACACTGGGCTGGGTCCCCTGAAAGGGGAGTCACTGGAGAACGGTCTAAAGATATGAACGGAGAAGAGACAGCTCAGAGAATTCGGAAGAGCAAGTGCCCTGAGGTTTTAGGAGTCAATACCTTAGAGCAGACGCCATATCTGAGGTGGAGTCTCAGTGTGAATGAGGGTGAGGGGGTCCCCGGTTGCTACTCCTTCTGCCCTAGGACAGGAACAGCTTCCTCGCAGCTCTGCAGAAGCAGCTTCTGCACGCGGCTGTGGATCTCCTGGGCCAGGAGGGCCAGGAGCTGCACGGACACCAAGGGACCTAGGACCCGTTCCAGGGTGCGCATCTCGGGCCGAAGCCACCGACCGCTGGCAAAGCTCCAGGAGCCGCCTGATGGTTTCCTGGGGCCCAGCGGCACGATCCACAGGGGCAGGTAGGAGGCCACCAGGCTGCGCCCTCCAGCTGGGCTGGGCTGGGCTGGGCTGGGGGCAGCTCCTGGCGGCAGGTGCAGTAACTCCCGGGCTGTCACAGTCAGGAGGCCTTTGGCTCCTGAGAGCACGGGCCAGACGCCAGGGTCAGGTTCCGAGCCCTCGTGACCCCGAAAGCAGGCGCGACCGCCGCCGACCAAGGAGCCCGCGCCCGGGGCGGGCTGGCGGGCGCCAGACCTTGAAAGCAGGTGCACGACCGCCGTGCCCCGGGCTCCCACTCACAGCCCGGAGGGGCCGCGGCCTGTGTGGCTTCGGGGAGTGGGGCTCCCGCCCCCTCGACCCGATTCTGCGCGGCCTTGGGAGGCCCCATCGCGGGCGGCTGTCTCCTCTCTGTCCGGGACCCACGCACCACTAGGCCCTGCTCCCACCAGGGAAGTGGCAGCAGCCCTAAAGTCTGGCGTCCGAACACCAAGGGCTCCAGCTGAGCTGCGGACCAACGTGTGCACCACTTGGCCTCAGTGACAGCCTCTGCCTGGCGCCGGCTCAGCCAGGAGGGAAAAAATGGGACCCCAGCCGCGGGGCGGGGACTGGCCCAGCCCCGCCCCGCCCCGCCCCGCCCCGCCCGCCAGGGACCAATTGGAAGACAAGAGGCGGGGCGGCGAGGCCAACCCCAGCCCCCACGAGCCCTCTGCTGGCGGCCCAGGGCGGAGAGGAGAGCACCGGGCTAGCCAGGTGGAAGCTCAGGTGTCCAAGGGAAGAAAGTAGGAAGGTAGCTCAAGGCCACTGGGACCCGCCAGACCAAGGTCAGAGGCATCAGCCCAGGAGAGCTTCTGAAAGTGCCAACTGTCCAGCTCCTGCGAGATGCGGTGCGTCAGGGTGTCGGGGTGTCGGGAAGGGGGGCCCCAGAGACGTGCAGTGTTCCGTGCAGGGCCTCCCAGGAAATTCTCCCTGCACTGAGACGTTTGAGAATCAGCGACCTGGGCGGAAGAGCCCGAGGGGGTCCCCACCGCTCCGGTTCCTCTCGACTGGACGGCAGAGAAGCCCTCGCTAGGATCAAAAACGGGGGATGTGCCACCCAGGCAGCCCCTGGGCTCTGGAAGCGCTTCAGACCGGAAACGGGGACGCTTCCGAAGCGGCAGGAGGCCCGACCCACGTCAGCGTCGTCTGGGGCCCAGCCTCGTCTGGGGCCCTGGCGGCGGGGCGGGAGGCTCAGGGCCTGCCCAGGAGCTGGAGTCCGCAGGGCGGGCACTGCCGGCCTGGGAAAGTGGTGCGCCCCGACGCAGTACCTGTCTGAGCCACCGGAGGGCGCGTGGGTCTCTGGGACGCGGGAGGCGCGGCTCCCCGCGCGCGTGCCTGGACCAAGGACCCGGGGCGCGCGCGAGGACGGAGGACTGGCACGTAGAGGAACGATGGGCGCGTGGACGAAGGACGCGTGGCGAGCGCGGGGACAAAGGACACGCGGGGGCGCGGGGACAGAGGACAGGCGCGTGGAAGAATGATGGGCGCGTGGACGAGCACGGGCGGCGGGCGCGAGGACGAGGACGAGCGACACGTGGGGGGCGCGTGGCCAGAGGGCGGGCGCGTGGACGGAAGATGGGCGGCGGGTGCGTGGACGAAGGACACGCGCGGCCCGCCCCTGTCCCGCCCGCCGGACTCCCTGCCGCCGCTCCCTGCGCCCCAGGCCGGGCCTTGCCCAGGTTGTCTGGGGCGAGGAGCGCCCGGCGGGGCCCTGGGTCATCCTGGTGGGGAGCGCGCCCGCACCCGCACCCGCACCCGCACCCGCACCCGCACCCGCCCCGGCGCCCCGGCAGCTGCCTGGTAACCGGATTTTGGACGTTCCCGAGACGCGTGGCCCTCGCTTTTCCCCGAGTGCGTGCCCGCTTTGCACGCAGCCTTCTTATCCCGGGGCCGAGTGAGCGCGGGCTCGCTCAGGCGGCTTTGGGGAGAAGCCGCGGTGCATGCAGTGAGGCTGCCCTGCGGGAGAGCGCATGGAGGGACGGCCGGACCATCTGGGCCCTCCCTGGTGGTCGTGCTGGAGGGTTGGGGCCCGTGTGGGGAGGGCTGCCAGCTCTGAGGCCCAGCACGGTCAGGGCACGTATGTCCACAGCCCAAGCGGCCCGCTTCCTGGATGCCTCGGAGCCGCGAGGAAGGCTCGGGGCTGAGGGCGGGCGACCGCGCACGCTCTCAAGGAATGGGTGCTCGCGAGCAATCCCCCTGCAGGAGCGCTTCCTCTGGGCCAGGCCGGCCTGCTGCCCGTGGCTTCCGTGCAGCTGCATGCGCCGCCGCGGGAAACCTGGGGAAACTGAAGGTTCAAGGAGAGACCCTGGGCGTCCTTGCAGATACCTTCCCCGAGGTGGGGGGAGGGGGGGCAGAGGCGCGGCGGCGGGCGGGGCCTGAGCGGCTCAGTTGCTTGAGCTTGGGATCCTGGGGGTCAGCTCAGGCCCTCAACTCAGGGTCCTGAGGTCAGGATCTCCCGCGCTTGTCAGTCTCTCCCTCCCTCTCCCTCTGCCACCCGCCCTCCCTCAAGGGAAGAAATCATTCCTTGTGCAAAAGAAACTTGCCCAGGGATGGGGTGGGAACAGCGCTGTCTTCCAAGACTGGGCAGGAAGAGTCCTGAGTCGTTTTCTGTTTCATGGCCTCCAGGGACGAGGCCGGGGACCCCAGGGCTGTGAGCAAAGAGAGGGAGAGCATGTGGGGGGCGCGGGTGGGGGCCGGTACAGGTCTGGAGACCTGTGCTGACGTGCACGTGACCACCCCTGTGTCCACCAGCCTGGCCCCAGACGTTGCACTAAGAACCTTTGGATGTTGCTACACGTGAGCATTGCAAGGGCTATCCACTCTAGCCCGGTCGCCATAACCCTCTGGCATATTCTGTGTGACCTGGGACGCGTCATTCAGTGCTCCTGAGCCACAAGCCTCAGGCCCCTCCTCTGGACTCCGGGCATGAGCTTTGGGTGAGGGCTGGGGGACCCGGCCTATGCATACGCTGCCCCCACTTGTGCGTCGGCCCGCCTATATACAGAAACAGAAGACGGCCAACAGTAGAGTGGCAGTGGGGTTACAAGCCGCCAGATGGATAGGGCTTCGCTTAAGGGGTGGGGTCCTTAGCCTTAGGCCTGTGGAGTTTCAGAGCCGAGCTGTCCCATAGGACTTCCTGAAATTCTGTCTCTAGAGCACTTGAAATGTGGCCAGTGGGAATGAGAAACTGAATCTTTCAGATTAATTCAACTGAAACTGCCACACGGGACGTGCACTATCGTATGGGGCAGCACAGTCATAGAGGGCCCTTGGATGTTCATGGACATTTTGTAAACCTTTGACATGGGATGTGTGTGTGTGTGTGTGTGTGTGTGCGCGCGCGCGCTGTGTATTTCTGGGAAGTGAGTCCGTGGCTTTCATCAGCTTCTGCTAACTACGGAAGAGGTCAGGACCTGCAGCTTTATGGCTTTGGGATAAAGGAAGCAAGGTGAGGGAGGTGAGTGTGGCCTCTGGTAACCACTGCGGTTGCCCCTTTCTGCGTTTGTCCGTGGCTGGCTTCTCGGGATGAGCTCCTACGTCGTTGACTTCTTCCCAGCAGGCTAGGACCGCTAGCCCAAAGCGCTCTGGTGTGAAGCTCAGACTCTGATGCATCCTGCGGTTTTATATTTTTTAAGATCTTCTTTATTTGGCAGAGAGAGACAGAGCGCAGAAGCAGAGGGAGCAACAGAGGGAGAGTGAGAAGCAGGCTCCCACTGAGCAGGGGACCTGATGCGGGGCTGTGTCCCACGACTCGGGGTTCACGGCCTGAGCCAAAGGAGATGCTCAACCGCTGAGCCACCCAGGCGCCCCTCTCTCTGTGTCTCTCATGAATCAATCAATGCAATCCTTTTTAGGAAAGGAATAGAGTGTGACCCTTGAACTCGGGGGTGTGAGCATGAGCCCCTCGTTCAGTGCAGACAGGACTCAGAGGCAAATAAGCTTTTTACAAAGGGAGCACCTTTTAAGTGCGCAGCGCCCATTCTAGCCCTCCCACCACAGTCCAGCCACTAGCTTTCTGTCATATCTTATGGACATTTTAAAAACTTTCTATGAAATAGTTCATCGCATGGATGTCTCGCACTTTATGAAAACAACCGGCTCTTTTGGATAGAGCCCTTGGTTCCACATCTCCAAACCTCTAAGTCACGCTTGATGGAAACGCCTGGGCACGCAGACCCACTTGCTGTATGTTTTAGACCCGTGACAACGGATGAGCTGGAACACTGGGCCGGGTCCCCTGAAAGGGGAGTCACTGGAGAACGGTCTAAAGATATGAACGGAGAAGAGACAGCTCAGAGAATTCGGAAGAGCAAGTGCCCTGAGGTTTTAGGAGTCAATACCTTAGAGCAGACGCCATATCTGAGGTGGAGTCTCAGTGTGAATGAGGGCGAGGGGGTCCCCGGTTGCTACTCCTTCTGCCCTAGGACAGGAACAGCTTCCTCGCAGCTCTGCAGAAGCAGCTTCTGCACGCGGCTGTGGATCTCCTGGGCCAGGAGGGCCAGGAGCTGCACGGACACCAAGGGACCTAGGACCCGTTCCAGGGTTCGCATCTCGGGCCGAAGCCACCGACCGCTGGCAAAGCTCCAGGAGCCGCCTGACGGTTTCCTGGGGCCCAGCGGCACGATCCACAGGGGCAGGTAGGAGGCCACCAGGCTGCGCCCTCCAGCTGGGCTGGGCTGGGCTGGGCTGGGCTGGGGGCAGCTCCTGGCGGCAGGTGCAGTAACTCCCGGGCTGTCACAGTCAGGAGGCCTTTGGCTCCTGGGAGCACGGGCCAGACGCCAGGGTCAGGTTCCGAGCCCTCGTGACCCCGAAAGCAGGCGCGACCGCCGCCGACCAAGGAGCCCGCGCCCGGGGCGGGCTGGCGGGCGCCAGACCTTGAAAAGCAGGTGCACGACCGCCGTGCCCCGGGCTCCCACTCACAGCCCGGAGGGGCCGCGGCCTGTGTGGCTTCGGGGAGTGGGGCTCCCGCCCCCTCGACCCGATTCTGCGTGGCCTTGGGAGGCCCCATCGCGGGCGGCTGTCTCCTCTCTGTCCGGGACCCACGCACCACTAGGCCCTGCTCCCACCAGGGAAGTGGCAGCAGCCCTAAAGTCTGGCGTCCGAACACCAAGGGCTCCAGCTGAGCTGCGGACCAACGTGTGCACCACTTGGCCTCAGTGACAGCCTCTGCCTGGCGCCGGCTCAGCCAGGAGGGAAAAAATGGGACCCCAGCCGCGGGGCGGGGACTGGCCCAGCCCCGCCCCGCCCCGCCCCGCCCCGCCCGCCAGGGACCAATTGGAAGACAAGAGGCGGGGCGGCGAGGCCAACCCCAGCCCCCACGAGCCCTCTGCTGGCGGCCCAGGGCGGAGAGGAGAGCACCGGGCTAGCCAGGTGGAAGCTCAGGTGTCCAAGGGAAGAAAGTAGGAAGGTAGCTCAAGGCCACTGGGACCCGCCAGACCAAGGTCAGAGGCATCAGCCCAGGAGAGCTTCTGAAAGTGCCAACTGTCCAGCTCCTGCGAGATGCGGTGCGTCAGGGTGTCGGGGTGTCGGGAAGGGGGGCCCCAGAGACGTGCAGTGTTCCGTGCAGGGCCTCCCAGGAAATTCTCCCTGCACTGAGACGTTTGAGAATCAGCGACCTGGGCGGAAGAGCCCGAGGGGGTCCCCACCGCTCCGGTTCCTCTCGACTGGACGGCAGAGAAGCCCTCGCTAGGATCAAAAACGGGGGATGTGCCACCCAGGCAGCCCCTGGGCTCTGGAAGCGCTTCAGACCGGAAACGGGGACGCTTCCGAAGCGGCAGGAGGCCCGACCCACGTCAGCGTCGTCTGGGGCCCAGCCTCGTCTGGGGCCCTGGCGGCGGGGCGGGAGGCTCAGGGCCTGCCCAGGAGCTGGAGTCCGCAGGGCGGGCACTGCCGGCCTGGGAAAGTGGTGCGCCCCGACGCAGTACCTGTCTGAGCCACCGGAGGGCGCGTGGGTCTCTGGGACGCGGGAGGCGCGGCTCCCCGCGCGCGTGCCTGGACCAAGGACCCGGGGCGCGCGCGAGGACGGAGGACTGGCACGTAGAGGAACGATGGGCGCGTGGACGAAGGACGCGTGGCGAGCGCGGGGACAAAGGACACGCGGGGGCGCGGGGACAGAGGACAGGCGCGTGGAAGAATGATGGGCGCGTGGACGAGCACGGGCGGCGGGCGCGAGGACGAGGACGAGCGACACGTGGGGGGCGCGTGGCCAGAGGGCGGGCGCGTGGACGGAAGATGGGCGGCGGGTGCGTGGACGAAGGACACGCGCGGCCCGCCCCTGTCCCGCCCGCCGGACTCCCTGCCGCCGCTCCCTGCGCCCCAGGCCGGGCCTTGCCCAGGTTGTCTGGGGCGAGGAGCGCCCGGCGGGGCCCTGGGTCATCCTGGTGGGGAGCGCGCCCGCACCCGCACCCGCACCCGCACCCGCACCCGCACCCGCCCCGGCGCCCCGGCAGCTGCCTGGTAACCGGATTTTGGACGTTCCCGAGACGCGTGGCCCTCGCTTTTCCCCGAGTGCGTGCCCGCTTTGCACGCAGCCTTCTTATCCCGGGGCCGAGTGAGCGCGGGCTCGCTCAGGCGGCTTTGGGGAGAAGCCGCGGTGCATGCAGTGAGGCTGCCCTGCGGGAGAGCGCATGGAGGGACGGCCGGACCATCTGGGCCCTCCCTGGTGGTCGTGCTGGAGGGTTGGGGCCCGTGTGGGGAGGGCTGCCAGCTCTGAGGCCCAGCACGGTCAGGGCACGTATGTCCACAGCCCAAGCGGCCCGCTTCCTGGATGCCTCGGAGCCGCGAGGAAGGCTCGGGGCTGAGGGCGGGCGACCGCGCACGCTCTCAAGGAATGGGTGCTCGCGAGCAATCCCCCTGCAGGAGCGCTTCCTCTGGGCCAGGCCGGCCTGCTGCCCGTGGCTTCCGTGCAGCTGCATGCGCCGCCGCGGGAAACCTGGGGAAACTGAAGGTTCAAGGAGAGACCCTGGGCGTCCTTGCAGATACCTTCCCCGAGGTGGGGGGAGGGGGGGCAGAGGCGCGGCGGCGGGCGGGGCCTGAGCGGCTCAGTTGCTTGAGCTTGGGATCCTGGGGGTCAGCTCAGGCCCTCAACTCAGGGTCCTGAGGTCAGGATCTCCCGCGCTTGTCAGTCTCTCCCTCCCTCTCCCTCTGCCACCCGCCCTCCCTCAAGGGAAGAAATCATTCCTTGTGCAAAAGAAACTTGCCCAGGGATGGGGTGGGAACAGCGCTGTCTTCCAAGACTGGGCAGGAAGAGTCCTGAGTCGTTTTCTGTTTCATGGCCTCCAGGGACGAGGCCGGGGACCCCAGGGCTGTGAGCAAAGAGAGGGAGAGCATGTGGGGGGCGCGGGTGGGGGCCGGTACAGGTCTGGAGACCTGTGCTGACGTGCACGTGACCACCCCTGTGTCCACCAGCCTGGCCCCAGACGTTGCACTAAGAACCTTTGGATGTTGCTACACGTGAGCATTGCAAGGGCTATCCACTCTAGCCCGGTCGCCATAACCCTCTGGCATATTCTGTGTGACCTGGGACGCGTCATTCAGTGCTCCTGAGCCACAAGCCTCAGGCCCCTCCTCTGGACTCCGGGCATGAGCTTTGGGTGAGGGCTGGGGGACCCGGCCTATGCATACGCTGCCCCCACTTGTGCGTCGGCCCGCCTATATACAGAAACAGAAGACGGCCAACAGTAGAGTGGCAGTGGGGTTACAAGCCGCCAGATGGATAGGGCTTCGCTTAAGGGGTGGGGTCCTTAGCCTTAGGCCTGTGGAGTTTCAGAGCCGAGCTGTCCCATAGGACTTCCTGAAATTCTGTCTCTAGAGCACTTGAAATGTGGCCAGTGGGAATGAGAAACTGAATCTTTCAGATTAATTCAACTGAAACTGCCACACGGGACGTGCACTATCGTATGGGGCAGCACAGTCATAGAGGGCCCTTGGATGTTCATGGACATTTTGTAAACCTTTGACATGGGATGTGTGTGTGTGTGTGTGTGTGTGTGCGCGCGCGCGCTGTGTATTTCTGGGAAGTGAGTCCGTGGCTTTCATCAGCTTCTGCTAACTACGGAAGAGGTCAGGACCTGCAGCTTTATGGCTTTGGGATAAAGGAAGCAAGGTGAGGGAGGTGAGTGTGGCCTCTGGTAACCACTGCGGTTGCCCCTTTCTGCGTTTGTCCGTGGCTGGCTTCTCGGGATGAGCTCCTACGTCGTTGACTTCTTCCCAGCAGGCTAGGACCGCTAGCCCAAAGCGCTCTGGTGTGAAGCTCAGACTCTGATGCATCCTGCGGTTTTATATTTTTTAAGATCTTCTTTATTTGGCAGAGAGAGACAGAGCGCAGAAGCAGAGGGAGCAACAGAGGGAGAGTGAGAAGCAGGCTCCCACTGAGCAGGGGACCTGATGCGGGGCTGTGTCCCACGACTCGGGGTTCACGGCCTGAGCCAAAGGAGATGCTCAACCGCTGAGCCACCCAGGCGCCCCTCTCTCTGTGTCTCTCATGAATCAATCAATGCAATCCTTTTTAGGAAAGGAATAGAGTGTGACCCTTGAACTCGGGGGTGTGAGCATGAGCCCCTCGTTCAGTGCAGACAGGACTCAGAGGCAAATAAGCTTTTTACAAAGGGAGCACCTTTTAAGTGCGCAGCGCCCATTCTAGCCCTCCCACCACAGTCCAGCCACTAGCTTTCTGTCATATCTTATGGACATTTTAAAAACTTTCTATGAAATAGTTCATCGCATGGATGTCTCGCACTTTATGAAAACAACCGGCTCTTTTGGATAGAGCCCTTGGTTCCACATCTCCAAACCTCTAAGTCACGCTTGATGGAAACGCCTGGGCACGCAGACCCACTTGCTGTATGTTTTAGACCCGTGACAACGGATGAGCTGGAACACTGGGCCGGGTCCCCTGAAAGGGGAGTCACTGGAGAACGGTCTAAAGATATGAACGGAGAAGAGACAGCTCAGAGAATTCGGAAGAGCAAGTGCCCTGAGGTTTTAGGAGTCAATACCTTAGAGCAGACGCCATATCTGAGGTGGAGTCTCAGTGTGAATGAGGGCGAGGGGGTCCCCGGTTGCTACTCCTTCTGCCCTAGGACAGGAACAGCTTCCTCGCAGCTCTGCAGAAGCAGCTTCTGCACGCGGCTGTGGATCTCCTGGGCCAGGAGGGCCAGGAGCTGCACGGACACCAAGGGACCTAGGACCCGTTCCAGGGTTCGCATCTCGGGCCGAAGCCACCGACCGCTGGCAAAGCTCCAGGAGCCGCCTGACGGTTTCCTGGGGCCCAGCGGCACGATCCACAGGGGCAGGTAGGAGGCCACCAGGCTGCGCCCTCCAGCTGGGCTGGGCTGGGCTGGGCTGGGCTGGGGGCAGCTCCTGGCGGCAGGTGCAGTAACTCCCGGGCTGTCACAGTCAGGAGGCCTTTGGCTCCTGGGAGCACGGGCCAGACGCCAGGGTCAGGTTCCGAGCCCTCGTGACCCCGAAAGCAGGCGCGACCGCCGCCGACCAAGGAGCCCGCGCCCGGGGCGGGCTGGCGGGCGCCAGACCTTGAAAAGCAGGTGCACGACCGCCGTGCCCCGGGCTCCCACTCACAGCCCGGAGGGGCCGCGGCCTGTGTGGCTTCGGGGAGTGGGGCTCCCGCCCCCTCGACCCGATTCTGCGTGGCCTTGGGAGGCCCCATCGCGGGCGGCTGTCTCCTCTCTGTCCGGGACCCACGCACCACTAGGCCCTGCTCCCACCAGGGAAGTGGCAGCAGCCCTAAAGTCTGGCGTCCGAACACCAAGGGCTCCAGCTGAGCTGCGGACCAACGTGTGCACCACTTGGCCTCAGTGACAGCCTCTGCCTGGCGCCGGCTCAGCCAGGAGGGAAAAAATGGGACCCCAGCCGCGGGGCGGGGACTGGCCCAGCCCCGCCCCGCCCCGCCCCGCCCCGCCCGCCAGGGACCAATTGGAAGACAAGAGGCGGGGCGGCGAGGCCAACCCCAGCCCCCACGAGCCCTCTGCTGGCGGCCCAGGGCGGAGAGGAGAGCACCGGGCTAGCCAGGTGGAAGCTCAGGTGTCCAAGGGAAGAAAGTAGGAAGGTAGCTCAAGGCCACTGGGACCCGCCAGACCAAGGTCAGAGGCATCAGCCCAGGAGAGCTTCTGAAAGTGCCAACTGTCCAGCTCCTGCGAGATGCGGTGCGTCAGGGTGTCGGGGTGTCGGGAAGGGGGGCCCCAGAGACGTGCAGTGTTCCG
Organism: Canis lupus baileyi; assembly: GCF_048164855.1. NCBI lineage: Eukaryota > Metazoa > Chordata > Mammalia > Carnivora > Canidae > Canis > Canis lupus. Next base: position 61,122 of record NW_027326463.1, read on the forward strand.
TGCAGGGCCTCCCAGGAAATTCTCCCTGCACTGAGACGTTTGAGAATCAGCGACCTGGGCGGAAGAGCCCGAGGGGGTCCCCACCGCTCCGGTTCCTCTCGACTGGACGGCAGAGAAGCCCTCGCTAGGATCAAAAACGGGGGATGTGCCACCCAGGCAGCCCCTGGGCTCTGGAAGCGCTTCAGACCGGAAACGGGGACGCTTCCGAAGCGGCAGGAGGCCCGACCCACGTCAGCGTCGTCTGGGGCCCAGCCTCGTCTGGGGCCCTGGCGGCGGGGCGGGAGGCTCAGGGCCTGCCCAGGAGCTGGAGTCCGCAGGGCGGGCACTGCCGGCCTGGGAAAGTGGTGCGCCCCGACGCAGTACCTGTCTGAGCCACCGGAGGGCGCGTGGGTCTCTGGGACGCGGGAGGCGCGGCTCCCCGCGCGCGTGCCTGGACCAAGGACCCGGGGCGCGCGCGAGGACGGAGGACTGGCACGTAGAGGAACGATGGGCGCGTGGACGAAGGACGCGTGGCGAGCGCGGGGACAAAGGACACGCGGGGGCGCGGGGACAGAGGACAGGCGCGTGGAAGAATGATGGGCGCGTGGACGAGCACGGGCGGCGGGCGCGAGGACGAGGACGAGCGACACGTGGGGGGCGCGTGGCCAGAGGGCGGGCGCGTGGACGGAAGATGGGCGGCGGGTGCGTGGACGAAGGACACGCGCGGCCCGCCCCTGTCCCGCCCGCCGGACTCCCTGCCGCCGCTCCCTGCGCCCCAGGCCGGGCCTTGCCCAGGTTGTCTGGGGCGAGGAGCGCCCGGCGGGGCCCTGGGTCATCCTGGTGGGGAGCGCGCCCGCACCCGCACCCGCACCCGCACCCGCACCCGCACCCGCACCCGCCCGGGCGCCCCGGCAGCTGCCTGGTAACCGGATTTTGGACGTTCCCGAGACGCGTGGCCCTCGCTTTTCCCCGAGTGCGTGCCCGCTTTGCACGCAGCCTTCTTATCCCGGGGCCGAGTGAGCGCGGGCTCGCTCAGGCGGCTTTGGGGAGAAGCCGCGGTGCATGCAGTGAGGCTGCCCTGCGGGAGAGCGCATGGAGGGACGGCCGGACCATCTGGGCCCTCCCTGGTGGTCGTGCTGGAGGGTTGGGGCCCGTGTGGGGAGGGCTGCCAGCTCTGAGGCCCAGCACGGTCAGGGCACGTATGTCCACAGCCCAAGCGGCCCGCTTCCTGGATGCCTCGGAGCCGCGAGGAAGGCTCGGGGCTGAGGGCGGGCGACCGCGCACGCTCTCAAGGAATGGGTGCTCGCGAGCAATCCCCCTGCAGGAGCGCTTCCTCTGGGCCAGGCCGGCCTGCTGCCCGTGGCTTCCGTGCAGCTGCATGCGCCGCCGCGGGAAACCTGGGGAAACTGAAGGTTCAAGGAGAGACCCTGGGCGTCCTTGCAGATACCTTCCCCGAGGTGGGGGGAGGGGGGGCAGAGGCGCGGCGGCGGGCGGGGCCTGAGCGGCTCAGTTGCTTGAGCTTGGGATCCTGGGGGTCAGCTCAGGCCCTCAACTCAGGGTCCTGAGGTCAGGATCTCCCGCGCTTGTCAGTCTCTCCCTCCCTCTCCCTCTGCCACCCGCCCTCCCTCAAGGGAAGAAATCATTCCTTGTGCAAAAGAAACTTGCCCAGGGATGGGGTGGGAACAGCGCTGTCTTCCAAGACTGGGCAGGAAGAGTCCTGAGTCGTTTTCTGTTTCATGGCCTCCAGGGACGAGGCCGGGGACCCCAGGGCTGTGAGCAAAGAGAGGGAGAGCATGTGGGGGGCGCGGGTGGGGGCCGGTACAGGTCTGGAGACCTGTGCTGACGTGCACGTGACCACCCCTGTGTCCACCAGCCTGGCCCCAGACGTTGCACTAAGAACCTTTGGATGTTGCTACACGTGAGCATTGCAAGGGCTATCCACTCTAGCCCGGTCGCCATAACCCTCTGGCATATTCTGTGTGACCTGGGACGCGTCATTCAGTGCTCCTGAGCCACAAGCCTCAGGCCCCTCCTCTGGACTCCGGGCATGAGCTTTGGGTGAGGGCTGGGGGACCCGGCCTATGCATACGCTGCCCCCACTTGTGCGTCGGCCCGCCTATATACAGAAACAGAAGACGGCCAACAGTAGAGTGGCAGTGGGGTTACAAGCCACCAGATGGATAGGGCTTCGCTTAAGGGGTGGGGTCCTTAGCCTTAGGCCTGTGGAGTTTCAAAGCCGAGCTGTCCCATAGGACTTCCTGAAATTCTGTCTCTAGAGCACTTGAAATGTGGCCAGTGGGAATGAGAAACTGAATCTTTCAGATTAATTCAACTGAAACTGCCACACGGGACGTGCACTATCGTATGGGGCAGCACAGTCATAGAGGGCCCTTGGATGTTCATGGACATTTTGTAAACCTTTGACATGGGATGTGTGTGTGTGTGCGTGTGTGTGTGTGCGCGCGCGCGCTGTGTATTTCTGGGAAGTGAGTCCGTGGCTTTCATCAGCTTCTGCTAACTACGGAAGAGGTCAGGACCTGCAGCTTTATGGCTTTGGGAGAAAGGAAGCAAGGTGAGGGAGGTGAGTGTGGCCTCTGGTAACCACTGCGGTTGCCCCTTTCTGCGTTTGTCTGTGGCTGGCTTCTCGGGATGAGCTCCTACGTCGTTGACTTCTTCCCAGCAGGCTAGGACCGCTAGCCCAAAGCGCGCTGGTGTGAAGCTCAGACTCTGATGCATCCTGCGGTTTTATATTTTTTAAGATCTTCTTTATTTGGCAGAGAGAGACAGAGCGCAGAAGCAGAGGGAGCAACAGAGGGAGAGTGAGAAGCAGGCTCCCACTGAGCAGGGGACCTGATGCGGGGCTCTGTCCCACGACTCGGGGTTCACGGCCTGAGCCAAAGGAGATGCTCAACCGCTGAGCCACCCAGGCGCCCCTCTCTCTGTGTCTCTCATGAATCAATCAATGCAATCCTTTTTAGGAAAGGAATAGAGTGTGACCCTTGAACTCGGGGGTGTGAGCATGAGCCCCTCGTTCAGTGCAGAGAGGACTCAGAGGACAAATAAGCTTTTTACAAAGGGAGCACCTTTTAAGTGCGCAGCGCCCATTCTAGGCCTCCCACCACAGTCCAGCCACTAGCTTTCTGTCATATCTTATGGACATTTTAAAAACTTTCTATGAAATAGTTCATCGCATGGATGTCTCGCACTTTATGAAAACAACCGGCTCTTTTGGATAGAGCCCTTTGTTCCACATCTCCAAACCTCTAAGTCACGCTTGATGGAAACGCCTGGGCACGCAGACCCACTTGCTGTATGTTTTAGACCCGTGACAACGGATGAGCTGGAACACTGGGCCGGGTCCCCTGAAAGGGGAGTCACTGGAGAACGGTCTAAAGATATGAACGGAGAAGAGACAGCTCAGAGAATTCGGAAGAGCAAGTGCCCTGAGGTTTTAGGAGTCAATACCTTAGAGCAGACGCCATATCTGAGGTGGAGTCTCAGTGTGAATGAGGGTGAGGGGGTCCCCGGTTGCTACTCCTTCTGCCCTAGGACAGGAACAGCTTCCTCGCAGCTCTGCAGAAGCAGCTTCTGCACGCGGCTGTGGATCTCCTGGGCCAGGAGGGCCAGGAGCTGCACGGACACCAAGGGACCTAGGACCCGTTCCAGGGTGCGCATCTCGGGCCGAAGCCACCGACCGCTGGCAAAGCTCCAGGAGCCGCCTGACGGTTTCCTGGGGCCCAGCGGCACGATCCACAGGGGCAGGTAGGAGGCCACCAGGCTGCGCCCTCCAGCTGGGCTGGGCTGGGCTGGGCTGGGGGCAGCTCCTGGCGGCAGGTGCAGTAACTCCCGGGCTGTCACAGTCAGGAGGCCTTTGGCTCCTGAGAGCACGGGCCAGACGCCAGGGTCAGGTTCCGAGCCCTCGTGACCCCGAAAGCAGGCGCGACCGCCGCCGACCAAGGAGCCCGCGCCCGGGGCGGGCTGGCGGGCGCCAGACCTTGAAAAGCAGGTGCACGACCGCCGTGCCCCGGGCTCCCACTCACAGCCCGGAGGGGCCGCGGCCTGTGTGGCTTCGGGGAGTGGGGCTCCCGCCCCCTCGACCCGATTCTGCGTGGCCTTGGGAGGCCCCATCGCGGGCGGCTGTCTCCTCTCTGTCCGGGACCCACGCACCACTAGGCCCTGCTCCCACCAGGGAAGTGGCAGCAGCCCTAAAGTCTGGCGTCCGAACACCAAGGGCTCCAGCTGAGCTGCGGACCAACGTGTGCACCACTTGGCCTCAGTGACAGCCTCTGCCTGGCGCCGGCTCAGCCAGGAGGGAAAAAATGGGACCCCAGCCGCGGGGCGGGGACTGGCCCAGCCCCGCCCCGCCCCGCCCCGCCCCGCCCGCCAGGGACCAATTGGAAGACAAGAGGCGGGGCGGCGAGGCCAACCCCAGCCCCCACGAGCCCTCTGCTGGCGGCCCAGGGCGGAGAGGAGAGCACCGGGCTAGCCAGGTGGAAGCTCAGGTGTCCAAGGGAAGAAAGTAGGAAGGTAGCTCAAGGCCACTGGGACCCGCCAGACCAAGGTCAGAGGCATCAGCCCAGGAGAGCTTCTGAAAGTGCCAACTGTCCAGCTCCTGCGAGATGCGGTGCGTCAGGGTGTCGGGGTGTCGGGAAGGGGGGCCCCAGAGACGTGCAGTGTTCCGTGCAGGGCCTCCCAGGAAATTCTCCCTGCACTGAGACGTTTGAGAATCAGCGACCTGGGCGGAAGAGCCCGAGGGGGTCCCCACCGCTCCGGTTCCTCTCGACTGGACGGCAGAGAAGCCCTCGCTAGGATCAAAAACGGGGGATGTGCCACCCAGGCAGCCCCTGGGCTCTGGAAGCGCTTCAGACCGGAAACGGGGACGCTTCCGAAGCGGCAGGAGGCCCGACCCACGTCAGCGTCGTCTGGGGCCCAGCCTCGTCTGGGGCCCTGGCGGCGGGGCGGGAGGCTCAGGGCCTGCCCAGGAGCTGGAGTCCGCAGGGCGGGCACTGCCGGCCTGGGAAAGTGGTGCGCCCCGACGCAGTACCTGTCTGAGCCACCGGAGGGCGCGTGGGTCTCTGGGACGCGGGAGGCGCGGCTCCCCGCGCGCGTGCCTGGACCAAGGACCCGGGGCGCGCGCGAGGACGGAGGACTGGCACGTAGAGGAACGATGGGCGCGTGGACGAAGGACGCGTGGCGAGCGCGGGGACAAAGGACACGCGGGGGCGCGGGGACAGAGGACAGGCGCGTGGAAGAATGATGGGCGCGTGGACGAGCACGGGCGGCGGGCGCGAGGACGAGGACGAGCGACACGTGGGGGGCGCGTGGCCAGAGGGCGGGCGCGTGGACGGAAGATGGGCGGCGGGTGCGTGGACGAAGGACACGCGCGGCCCGCCCCTGTCCCGCCCGCCGGACTCCCTGCCGCCGCTCCCTGCGCCCCAGGCCGGGCCTTGCCCAGGTTGTCTGGGGCGAGGAGCGCCCGGCGGGGCCCTGGGTCATCCTGGTGGGGAGCGCGCCCGCACCCGCACCCGCACCCGCACCCGCACCCGCACCCGCACCCGCCCGGGCGCCCCGGCAGCTGCCTGGTAACCGGATTTTGGACGTTCCCGAGACGCGTGGCCCTCGCTTTTCCCCGAGTGCGTGCCCGCTTTGCACGCAGCCTTCTTATCCCGGGGCCGAGTGAGCGCGGGCTCGCTCAGGCGGCTTTGGGGAGAAGCCGCGGTGCATGCAGTGAGGCTGCCCTGCGGGAGAGCGCATGGAGGGACGGCCGGACCATCTGGGCCCTCCCTGGTGGTCGTGCTGGAGGGTTGGGGCCCGTGTGGGGAGGGCTGCCAGCTCTGAGGCCCAGCACGGTCAGGGCACGTATGTCCACAGCCCAAGCGGCCCGCTTCCTGGATGCCTCGGAGCCGCGAGGAAGGCTCGGGGCTGAGGGCGGGCGACCGCGCACGCTCTCAAGGAATGGGTGCTCGCGAGCAATCCCCCTGCAGGAGCGCTTCCTCTGGGCCAGGCCGGCCTGCTGCCCGTGGCTTCCGTGCAGCTGCATGCGCCGCCGCGGGAAACCTGGGGAAACTGAAGGTTCAAGGAGAGACCCTGGGCGTCCTTGCAGATACCTTCCCCGAGGTGGGGGGAGGGGGGGCAGAGGCGCGGCGGCGGGCGGGGCCTGAGCGGCTCAGTTGCTTGAGCTTGGGATCCTGGGGGTCAGCTCAGGCCCTCAACTCAGGGTCCTGAGGTCAGGATCTCCCGCGCTTGTCAGTCTCTCCCTCCCTCTCCCTCTGCCACCCGCCCTCCCTCAAGGGAAGAAATCATTCCTTGTGCAAAAGAAACTTGCCCAGGGATGGGGTGGGAACAGCGCTGTCTTCCAAGACTGGGCAGGAAGAGTCCTGAGTCGTTTTCTGTTTCATGGCCTCCAGGGACGAGGCCGGGGACCCCAGGGCTGTGAGCAAAGAGAGGGAGAGCATGTGGGGGGCGCGGGTGGGGGCCGGTACAGGTCTGGAGACCTGTGCTGACGTGCACGTGACCACCCCTGTGTCCACCAGCCTGGCCCCAGACGTTGCACTAAGAACCTTTGGATGTTGCTACACGTGAGCATTGCAAGGGCTATCCACTCTAGCCCGGTCGCCATAACCCTCTGGCATATTCTGTGTGACCTGGGACGCGTCATTCAGTGCTCCTGAGCCACAAGCCTCAGGCCCCTCCTCTGGACTCCGGGCATGAGCTTTGGGTGAGGGCTGGGGGACCCGGCCTATGCATACGCTGCCCCCACTTGTGCGTCGGCCCGCCTATATACAGAAACAGAAGACGGCCAACAGTAGAGTGGCAGTGGGGTTACAAGCCACCAGATGGATAGGGCTTCGCTTAAGGGGTGGGGTCCTTAGCCTTAGGCCTGTGGAGTTTCAAAGCCGAGCTGTCCCATAGGACTTCCTGAAATTCTGTCTCTAGAGCACTTGAAATGTGGCCAGTGGGAATGAGAAACTGAATCTTTCAGATTAATTCAACTGAAACTGCCACACGGGACGTGCACTATCGTATGGGGCAGCACAGTCATAGAGGGCCCTTGGATGTTCATGGACATTTTGTAAACCTTTGACATGGGATGTGTGTGTGTGTGCGTGTGTGTGTGTGTGCGCGCGCGCTGTGTATTTCTGGGAAGTGAGTCCGTGGCTTTCATCAGCTTCTGCTAACTACGGAAGAGGTCAGGACCTGCAGCTTTATGGCTTTGGGAGAAAGGAAGCAAGGTGAGGGAGGTGAGTGTGGCCTCTGGTAACCACTGCGGTTGCCCCTTTCTGCGTTTGTCTGTGGCTGGCTTCTCGGGATGAGCTCCTACGTCGTTGACTTCTTCCCAGCAGGCTAGGACCGCTAGCCCAAAGCGCGCTGGTGTGAAGCTCAGACTCTGATGCATCCTGCGGTTTTATATTTTTTAAGATCTTCTTTATTTGGCAGAGAGAGACAGAGCGCAGAAGCAGAGGGAGCAACAGAGGGAGAGTGAGAAGCAGGCTCCCACTGAGCAGGGGACCTGATGCGGGGCTCTGTCCCACGACTCGGGGTTCACGGCCTGAGCCAAAGGAGATGCTCAACCGCTGAGCCACCCAGGCGCCCCTCTCTCTGTGTCTCTCATGAATCAATCAATGCAATCCTTTTTAGGAAAGGAATAGAGTGTGACCCTTGAACTCGGGGGTGTGAGCATGAGCCCCTCGTTCAGTGCAGAGAGGACTCAGAGGACAAATAAGCTTTTTACAAAGGGAGCACCTTTTAAGTGCGCAGCGCCCATTCTAGGCCTCCCACCACAGTCCAGCCACTAGCTTTCTGTCATATCTTATGGACATTTTAAAAACTTTCTATGAAATAGTTCATCGCATGGATGTCTCGCACTTTATGAAAACAACCGGCTCTTTTGGATAGAGCCCTTTGTTCCACATCTCCAAACCTCTAAGTCACGCTTGATGGAAACGCCTGGGCACGCAGACCCACTTGCTGTATGTTTTAGACCCGTGACAACGGATGAGCTGGAACACTGGGCCGGGTCCCCTGAAAGGGGAGTCACTGGAGAACGGTCTAAAGATATGAACGGAGAAGAGACAGCTCAGAGAATTCGGAAGAGCAAGTGCCCTGAGGTTTTAGGAGTCAATACCTTAGAGCAGACGCCATATCTGAGGTGGAGTCTCAGTGTGAATGAGGGTGAGGGGGTCCCCGGTTGCTACTCCTTCTGCCCTAGGACAGGAACAGCTTCCTCGCAGCTCTGCAGAAGCAGCTTCTGCACGCGGCTGTGGATCTCCTGGGCCAGGAGGGCCAGGAGCTGCACGGACACCAAGGGACCTAGGACCCGTTCCAGGGTGCGCATCTCGGGCCGAAGCCACCGACCGCTGGCAAAGCTCCAGGAGCCGCCTGACGGTTTCCTGGGGCCCAGCGGCACGATCCACAGGGGCAGGTAGGAGGCCACCAGGCTGCGCCCTCCAGCTGGGCTGGGCTGGGCTGGGCTGGGGGCAGCTCCTGGCGGCAGGTGCAGTAACTCCCGGGCTGTCACAGTCAGGAGGCCTTTGGCTCCTGAGAGCACGGGCCAGACGCCAGGGTCAGGTTCCGAGCCCTCGTGACCCCGAAAGCAGGCGCGACCGCCGCCGACCAAGGAGCCCGCGCCCGGGGCGGGCTGGCGGGCGCCAGACCTTGAAAAGCAGGTGCACGACCGCCGTGCCCCGGGCTCCCACTCACAGCCCGGAGGGGCCGCGGCCTGTGTGGCTTCGGGGAGTGGGGCTCCCGCCCCCTCGACCCGATTCTGCGTGGCCTTGGGAGGCCCCATCGCGGGCGGCTGTCTCCTCTCTGTCCGGGACCCACGCACCACTAGGCCCTGCTCCCACCAGGGAAGTGGCAGCAGCCCTAAAGTCTGGCGTCCGAACACCAAGGGCTCCAGCTGAGCTGCGGACCAACGTGTGCACCACTTGGCCTCAGTGACAGCCTCTGCCTGGCGCCGGCTCAGCCAGGAGGGAAAAAATGGGACCCCAGCCGCGGGGCGGGGACTGGCCCAGCCCCGCCCCGCCCCGCCCCGCCCCGCCCGCCAGGGACCAATTGGAAGACAAGAGGCGGGGCGGCGAGGCCAACCCCAGCCCCCACGAGCCCTCTGCTGGCGGCCCAGGGCGGAGAGGAGAGCACCGGGCTAGCCAGGTGGAAGCTCAGGTGTCCAAGGGAAGAAAGTAGGAAGGTAGCTCAAGGCCACTGGGACCCGCCAGACCAAGGTCAGAGGCATCAGCCCAGGAGAGCTTCTGAAAGTGCCAACTGTCCAGCTCCTGCGAGATGCGGTGCGTCAGGGTGTCGGGGTGTCGGGAAGGGGGGCCCCAGAGACGTGCAGTGTTCCGTGCAGGGCCTCCCAGGAAATTCTCCCTGCACTGAGACGTTTGAGAATCAGCGACCTGGGCGGAAGAGCCCGAGGGGGTCCCCACCGCTCCGGTTCCTCTCGACTGGACGGCAGAGAAGCCCTCGCTAGGATCAAAAACGGGGGATGTGCCACCCAGGCAGCCCCTGGGCTCTGGAAGCGCTTCAGACCGGAAACGGGGACGCTTCCGAAGCGGCAGGAGGCCCGACCCACGTCAGCGTCGTCTGGGGCCCAGCCTCGTCTGGGGCCCTGGCGGCGGGGCGGGAGGCTCAGGGCCTGCCCAGGAGCTGGAGTCCGCAGGGCGGGCACTGCCGGCCTGGGAAAGTGGTGCGCCCCGACGCAGTACCTGTCTGAGCCACCGGAGGGCGCGTGGGTCTCTGGGACGCGGGAGGCGCGGCTCCCCGCGCGCGTGCCTGGACCAAGGACCCGGGGCGCGCGCGAGGACGGAGGACTGGCACGTAGAGGAACGATGGGCGCGTGGACGAAGGACGCGTGGCGAGCGCGGGGACAAAGGACACGCGGGGGCGCGGGGACAGAGGACAGGCGCGTGGAAGAATGATGGGCGCGTGGACGAGCACGGGCGGCGGGCGCGAGGACGAGGACGAGCGACACGTGGGGGGCGCGTGGCCAGAGGGCGGGCGCGTGGACGGAAGATGGGCGGCGGGTGCGTGGACGAAGGACACGCGCGGCCCGCCCCTGTCCCGCCCGCCGGACTCCCTGCCGCCGCTCCCTGCGCCCCAGGCCGGGCCTTGCCCAGGTTGTCTGGGGCGAGGAGCGCCCGGCGGGGCCCTGGGTCATCCTGGTGGGGAGCGCGCCCGCACCCGCACCCGCACCCGCACCCGCACCCGCACCCGCACCCGCCCGGGCGCCCCGGCAGCTGCCTGGTAACCGGATTTTGGACGTTCCCGAGACGCGTGGCCCTCGCTTTTCCCCGAGTGCGTGCCCGCTTTGCACGCAGCCTTCTTATCCCGGGGCCGAGTGAGCGCGGGCTCGCTCAGGCGGCTTTGGGGAGAAGCCGCGGTGCATGCAGTGAGGCTGCCCTGCGGGAGAGCGCATGGAGGGACGGCCGGACCATCTGGGCCCTCCCTGGTGGTCGTGCTGGAGGGTTGGGGCCCGTGTGGGGAGGGCTGCCAGCTCTGAGGCCCAGCACGGTCAGGGCACGTATGTCCACAGCCCAAGCGGCCCGCTTCCTGGATGCCTCGGAGCCGCGAGGAAGGCTCGGGGCTGAGGGCGGGCGACCGCGCACGCTCTCAAGGAATGGGTGCTCGCGAGCAATCCCCCTGCAGGAGCGCTTCCTCTGGGCCAGGCCGGCCTGCTGCCCGTGGCTTCCGTGCAGCTGCATGCGCCGCCGCGGGAAACCTGGGGAAACTGAAGGTTCAAGGAGAGACCCTGGGCGTCCTTGCAGATACCTTCCCCGAGGTGGGGGGAGGGGGGGCAGAGGCGCGGCGGCGGGCGGGGCCTGAGCGGCTCAGTTGCTTGAGCTTGGGATCCTGGGGGTCAGCTCAGGCCCTCAACTCAGGGTCCTGAGGTCAGGATCTCCCGCGCTTGTCAGTCTCTCCCTCCCTCTCCCTCTGCCACCCGCCCTCCCTCAAGGGAAGAAATCATTCCTTGTGCAAAAGAAACTTGCCCAGGGATGGGGTGGGAACAGCGCTGTCTTCCAAGACTGGGCAGGAAGAGTCCTGAGTCGTTTTCTGTTTCATGGCCTCCAGGGACGAGGCCGGGGACCCCAGGGCTGTGAGCAAAGAGAGGGAGAGCATGTGGGGGGCGCGGGTGGGGGCCGGTACAGGTCTGGAGACCTGTGCTGACGTGCACGTGACCACCCCTGTGTCCACCAGCCTGGCCCCAGACGTTGCACTAAGAACCTTTGGATGTTGCTACACGTGAGCATTGCAAGGGCTATCCACTCTAGCCCGGTCGCCATAACCCTCTGGCATATTCTGTGTGACCTGGGACGCGTCATTCAGTGCTCCTGAGCCACAAGCCTCAGGCCCCTCCTCTGGACTCCGGGCATGAGCTTTGGGTGAGGGCTGGGGGACCCGGCCTATGCATACGCTGCCCCCACTTGTGCGTCGGCCCGCCTATATACAGAAACAGAAGACGGCCAACAGTAGAGTGGCAGTGGGGTTACAAGCCACCAGATGGATAGGGCTTCGCTTAAGGGGTGGGGTCCTTAGCCTTAGGCCTGTGGAGTTTCAAAGCCGAGCTGTCCCATAGGACTTCCTGAAATTCTGTCTCTAGAGCACTTGAAATGTGGCCAGTGGGAATGAGAAACTGAATCTTTCAGATTAATTCAACTGAAACTGCCACACGGGACGTGCACTATCGTATGGGGCAGCACAGTCATAGAGGGCCCTTGGATGTTCATGGACATTTTGTAAACCTTTGACATGGGATGTGTGTGTGTGTGCGTGTGTGTGTGTGCGCGCGCGCGCTGTGTATTTCTGGGAAGTGAGTCCGTGGCTTTCATCAGCTTCTGCTAACTACGGAAGAGGTCAGGACCTGCAGCTTTATGGCTTTGGGAGAAAGGAAGCAAGGTGAGGGAGGTGAGTGTGGCCTCTGGTAACCACTGCGGTTGCCCCTTTCTGCGTTTGTCTGTGGCTGGCTTCTCGGGATGAGCTCCTACGTCGTTGACTTCTTCCCAGCAGGCTAGGACCGCTAGCCCAAAGCGCGCTGGTGTGAAGCTCAGACTCTGATGCATCCTGCGGTTTTATATTTTTTAAGATCTTCTTTATTTGGCAGAGAGAGACAGAGCGCCGAAGCAGAGGGAGCAACAGAGGGAGAGTGAGAAGCAGGCTCCCACTGAGCAGGGGACCTGATGCGGGGCTCTGTCCCACGACTCGGGGTTCACGGCCTGAGCCAAAGGAGATGCTCAACCGCTGAGCCACCCAGGCGCCCCTCTCTCTGTGTCTCTCATGAATCAATCAATGCAATCCTTTTTAGGAAAGGAATAGAGTGTGACCCTTGAACTCGGGGGTGTGAGCATGAGCCCCTCGTTCAGTGCAGAGAGGACTCAGAGGACAAATAAGCTTTTTACAAAGGGAGCACCTTTTAAGTGCGCAGCGCCCATTCTAGGCCTCCCACCACAGTCCAGCCACTAGCTTTCTGTCATATCTTATGGACATTTTAAAAACTTTCTATGAAATAGTTCATCGCATGGATGTCTCGCACTTTATGAAAACAACCGGCTCTTTTGGATAGAGCCCTTTGTTCCACATCTCCAAACCTCTAAGTCACGCTTGATGGAAACGCCTGGGCACGCAGACCCACTTGCTGTATGTTTTAGACCCGTGACAACGGATGAGCTGGAACACTGGGCCGGGTCCCCTGAAAGGGGAGTCACTGGAGAACGGTCTAAAGATATGAACGGAGAAGAGACAGCTCAGAGAATTCGGAAGAGCAAGTGCCCTGAGGTTTTAGGAGTCAATACCTTAGAGCAGACGCCATATCTGAGGTGGAGTCTCAGTGTGAATGAGGGTGAGGGGGTCCCCGGTTGCTACTCCTTCTGCCCTAGGACAGGAACAGCTTCCTCGCAGCTCTGCAGAAGCAGCTTCTGCACGCGGCTGTGGATCTCCTGGGCCAGGAGGGCCAGGAGCTGCACGGACACCAAGGGACCTAGGACCCGTTCCAGGGTGCGCATCTCGGGCCGAAGCCACCGACCGCTGGCAAAGCTCCAGGAGCCGCCTGACGGTTTCCTGGGGCCCAGCGGCACGATCCACAGGGGCAGGTAGGAGGCCACCAGGCTGCGCCCTCCAGCTGGGCTGGGCTGGGCTGGGCTGGGGGCAGCTCCTGGCGGCAGGTGCAGTAACTCCCGGGCTGTCACAGTCAGGAGGCCTTTGGCTCCTGAGAGCACGGGCCAGACGCCAGGGTCAGGTTCCGAGCCCTCGTGACCCCGAAAGCAGGCGCGACCGCCGCCGACCAAGGAGCCCGCGCCCGGGGCGGGCTGGCGGGCGCCAGACCTTGAAAAGCAGGTGCACGACCGCCGTGCCCCGGGCTCCCACTCACAGCCCGGAGGGGCCGCGGCCTGTGTGGCTTCGGGGAGTGGGGCTCCCGCCCCCTCGACCCGATTCTGCGCGGCCTTGGGAGGCCCCATCGCGGGCGGCTGTCTCCTCTCTGTCCGGGACCCACGCACCACTAGGCCCTGCTCCCACCAGGGAAGTGGCAGCAGCCCTAAAGTCTGGCGTCCGAACACCAAGGGCTCCAGCTGAGCTGCGGACCAACGTGTGCACCACTTGGCCTCAGTGACAGCCTCTGCCTGGCGCCGGCTCAGCCAGGAGGGAAAAAATGGGACCCCAGCCGCGGGGCGGGGACTGGCCCAGCCCCGCCCCGCCCCGCCCCGCCCCGCCCGCCAGGGACCAATTGGAAGACAAGAGGCGGGGCGGCGAGGCCAACCCCAGCCCCCACGAGCCCTCTGCTGGCGGCCCAGGGCGGAGAGGAGAGCACCGGGCTAGCCAGGTGGAAGCTCAGGTGTCCAAGGGAAGAAAGTAGGAAGGTAGCTCAAGGCCACTGGGACCCGCCAGACCAAGGTCAGAGGCATCAGCCCAGGAGAGCTTCTGAAAGTGCCAACTGTCCAGCTCCTGCGAGATGCGGTGCGTCAGGGTGTCGGGGTGTCGGGAAGGGGGGCCCCAGAGACGTGCAGTGTTCCGTGCAGGGCCTCCCAGGAAATTCTCCCTGCACTGAGACGTTTGAGAATCAGCGACCTGGGCGGAAGAGCCCGAGGGGGTCCCCACCGCTCCGGTTCCTCTCGACTGGACGGCAGAGAAGCCCTCGCTAGGATCAAAAACGGGGGATGTGCCACCCAGGCAGCCCCTGGGCTCTGGAAGCGCTTCAGACCGGAAACGGGGACGCTTCCGAAGCGGCAGGAGGCCCGACCCACGTCAGCGTCGTCTGGGGCCCAGCCTCGTCTGGGGCCCTGGCGGCGGGGCGGGAGGCTCAGGGCCTGCCCAGGAGCTGGAGTCCGCAGGGCGGGCACTGCCGGCCTGGGAAAGTGGTGCGCCCCGACGCAGTACCTGTCTGAGCCACCGGAGGGCGCGTGGGTCTCTGGGACGCGGGAGGCGCGGCTCCCCGCGCGCGTGCCTGGACCAAGGACCCGGGGCGCGCGCGAGGACGGAGGACTGGCACGTAGAGGAACGATGGGCGCGTGGACGAAGGACGCGTGGCGAGCGCGGGGACAAAGGACACGCGGGGGCGCGGGGACAGAGGACAGGCGCGTGGAAGAATGATGGGCGCGTGGACGAGCACGGGCGGCGGGCGCGAGGACGAGGACGAGCGACACGTGGGGGGCGCGTGGCCAGAGGGCGGGCGCGTGGACGGAAGATGGGCGGCGGGTGCGTGGACGAAGGACACGCGCGGCCCGCCCCTGTCCCGCCCGCCGGACTCCCTGCCGCCGCTCCCTGCGCCCCAGGCCGGGCCTTGCCCAGGTTGTCTGGGGCGAGGAGCGCCCGGCGGGGCCCTGGGTCATCCTGGTGGGGAGCGCGCCCGCACCCGCACCCGCACCCGCACCCGCACCCGCACCCGCACCCGCCCGGGCGCCCCGGCAGCTGCCTGGTAACCGGATTTTGGACGTTCCCGAGACGCGTGGCCCTCGCTTTTCCCCGAGTGCGTGCCCGCTTTGCACGCAGCCTTCTTATCCCGGGGCCGAGTGAGCGCGGGCTCGCTCAGGCGGCTTTGGGGAGAAGCCGCGGTGCATGCAGTGAGGCTGCCCTGCGGGAGAGCGCATGGAGGGACGGCCGGACCATCTGGGCCCTCCCTGGTGGTCGTGCTGGAGGGTTGGGGCCCGTGTGGGGAGGGCTGCCAGCTCTGAGGCCCAGCACGGTCAGGGCACGTATGTCCACAGCCCAAGCGGCCCGCTTCCTGGATGCCTCGGAGCCGCGAGGAAGGCTCGGGGCTGAGGGCGGGCGACCGCGCACGCTCTCAAGGAATGGGTGCTCGCGAGCAATCCCCCTGCAGGAGCGCTTCCTCTGGGCCAGGCCGGCCTGCTGCCCGTGGCTTCCGTGCAGCTGCATGCGCCGCCGCGGGAAACCTGGGGAAACTGAAGGTTCAAGGAGAGACCCTGGGCGTCCTTGCAGATACCTTCCCCGAGGTGGGGGGAGGGGGGGCAGAGGCGCGGCGGCGGGCGGGGCCTGAGCGGCTCAGTTGCTTGAGCTTGGGATCCTGGGGGTCAGCTCAGGCCCTCAACTCAGGGTCCTGAGGTCAGGATCTCCCGCGCTTGTCAGTCTCTCCCTCCCTCTCCCTCTGCCACCCGCCCTCCCTCAAGGGAAGAAATCATTCCTTGTGCAAAAGAAACTTGCCCAGGGATGGGGTGGGAACAGCGCTGTCTTCCAAGACTGGGCAGGAAGAGTCCTGAGTCGTTTTCTGTTTCATGGCCTCCAGGGACGAGGCCGGGGACCCCAGGGCTGTGAGCAAAGAGAGGGAGAGCATGTGGGGGGCGCGGGTGGGGGCCGGTACAGGTCTGGAGACCTGTGCTGACGTGCACGTGACCACCCCTGTGTCCACCAGCCTGGCCCCAGACGTTGCACTAAGAACCTTTGGATGTTGCTACACGTGAGCATTGCAAGGGCTATCCACTCTAGCCCGGTCGCCATAACCCTCTGGCATATTCTGTGTGACCTGGGACGCGTCATTCAGTGCTCCTGAGCCACAAGCCTCAGGCCCCTCCTCTGGACTCCGGGCATGAGCTTTGGGTGAGGGCTGGGGGACCCGGCCTATGCATACGCTGCCCCCACTTGTGCGTCGGCCCGCCTATATACAGAAACAGAAGACGGCCAACAGTAGAGTGGCAGTGGGGTTACAAGCCACCAGATGGATAGGGCTTCGCTTAAGGGGTGGGGTCCTTAGCCTTAGGCCTGTGGAGTTTCAAAGCCGAGCTGTCCCATAGGACTTCCTGAAATTCTGTCTCTAGAGCACTTGAAATGTGGCCAGTGGGAATGAGAAACTGAATCTTTCAGATTAATTCAACTGAAACTGCCACACGGGACGTGCACTATCGTATGGGGCAGCACAGTCATAGAGGGCCCTTGGATGTTCATGGACATTTTGTAAACCTTTGACATGGGATGTGTGTGTGTGTGCGTGTGTGTGTGTGCGCGCGCGCGCTGTGTATTTCTGGGAAGTGAGTCCGTGGCTTTCATCAGCTTCTGCTAACTACGGAAGAGGTCAGGACCTGCAGCTTTATGGCTTTGGGAGAAAGGAAGCAAGGTGAGGGAGGTGAGTGTGGCCTCTGGTAACCACTGCGGTTGCCCCTTTCTGCGTTTGTCTGTGGCTGGCTTCTCGGGATGAGCTCCTACGTCGTTGACTTCTTCCCAGCAGGCTAGGACCGCTAGCCCAAAGCGCGCTGGTGTGAAGCTCAGACTCTGATGCATCCTGCGGTTTTATATTTTTTAAGATCTTCTTTATTTGGCAGAGAGAGACAGAGCGCCGAAGCAGAGGGAGCAACAGAGGGAGAGTGAGAAGCAGGCTCCCACTGAGCAGGGGACCTGATGCGGGGCTCTGTCCCACGACTCGGGGTTCACGGCCTGAGCCAAAGGAGATGCTCAACCGCTGAGCCACCCAGGCGCCCCTCTCTCTGTGTCTCTCATGAATCAATCAATGCAATCCTTTTTAGGAAAGGAATAGAGTGTGACCCTTGAACTCGGGGGTGTGAGCATGAGCCCCTCGTTCAGTGCAGAGAGGACTCAGAGGACAAATAAGCTTTTTACAAAGGGAGCACCTTTTAAGTGCGCAGCGCCCATTCTAGGCCTCCCACCACAGTCCAGCCACTAGCTTTCTGTCATATCTTATGGACATTTTAAAAACTTTCTATGAAATAGTTCATCGCATGGATGTCTCGCACTTTATGAAAACAACCGGCTCTTTTGGATAGAGCCCTTTGTTCCACATCTCCAAACCTCTAAGTCACGCTTGATGGAAACGCCTGGGCACGCAGACCCACTTGCTGTATGTTTTAGACCCGTGACAACGGATGAGCTGGAACACTGGGCCGGGTCCCCTGAAAGGGGAGTCACTGGAGAACGGTCTAAAGATATGAACGGAGAAGAGACAGCTCAGAGAATTCGGAAGAGCAAGTGCCCTGAGGTTTTAGGAGTCAATACCTTAGAGCAGACGCCATATCTGAGGTGGAGTCTCAGTGTGAATGAGGGTGAGGGGGTCCCCGGTTGCTACTCCTTCTGCCCTAGGACAGGAACAGCTTCCTCGCAGCTCTGCAGAAGCAGCTTCTGCACGCGGCTGTGGATCTCCTGGGCCAGGAGGGCCAGGAGCTGCACGGACACCAAGGGACCTAGGACCCGTTCCAGGGTGCGCATCTCGGGCCGAAGCCACCGACCGCTGGCAAAGCTCCAGGAGCCGCCTGACGGTTTCCTGGGGCCCAGCGGCACGATCCACAGGGGCAGGTAGGAGGCCACCAGGCTGCGCCCTCCAGCTGGGCTGGGCTGGGCTGGGCTGGGGGCAGCTCCTGGCGGCAGGTGCAGTAACTCCCGGGCTGTCACAGTCAGGAGGCCTTTGGCTCCTGAGAGCACGGGCCAGACGCCAGGGTCAGGTTCCGAGCCCTCGTGACCCCGAAAGCAGGCGCGACCGCCGCCGACCAAGGAGCCCGCGCCCGGGGCGGGCTGGCGGGCGCCAGACCTTGAAAAGCAGGTGCACGACCGCCGTGCCCCGGGCTCCCACTCACAGCCCGGAGGGGCCGCGGCCTGTGTGGCTTCGGGGAGTGGGGCTCCCGCCCCCTCGACCCGATTCTGCGCGGCCTTGGGAGGCCCCATCGCGGGCGGCTGTCTCCTCTCTGTCCGGGACCCACGCACCACTAGGCCCTGCTCCCACCAGGGAAGTGGCAGCAGCCCTAAAGTCTGGCGTCCGAACACCAAGGGCTCCAGCTGAGCTGCGGACCAACGTGTGCACCACTTGGCCTCAGTGACAGCCTCTGCCTGGCGCCGGCTCAGCCAGGAGGGAAAAAATGGGACCCCAGCCGCGGGGCGGGGACTGGCCCAGCCCCGCCCCGCCCCGCCCCGCCCCGCCCGCCAGGGACCAATTGGAAGACAAGAGGCGGGGCGGCGAGGCCAACCCCAGCCCCCACGAGCCCTCTGCTGGCGGCCCAGGGCGGAGAGGAGAGCACCGGGCTAGCCAGGTGGAAGCTCAGGTGTCCAAGGGAAGAAAGTAGGAAGGTAGCTCAAGGCCACTGGGACCCGCCAGACCAAGGTCAGAGGCATCAGCCCAGGAGAGCTTCTGAAAGTGCCAACTGTCCAGCTCCTGCGAGATGCGGTGCGTCAGGGTGTCGGGGTGTCGGGAAGGGGGGCCCCAGAGACGTGCAGTGTTCCGTGCAGGGCCTCCCAGGAAATTCTCCCTGCACTGAGACGTTTGAGAATCAGCGACCTGGGCGGAAGAGCCCGAGGGGGTCCCCACCGCTCCGGTTCCTCTCGACTGGACGGCAGAGAAGCCCTCGCTAGGATCAAAAACGGGGGATGTGCCACCCAGGCAGCCCCTGGGCTCTGGAAGCGCTTCAGACCGGAAACGGGGACGCTTCCGAAGCGGCAGGAGGCCCGACCCACGTCAGCGTCGTCTGGGGCCCAGCCTCGTCTGGGGCCCTGGCGGCGGGGCGGGAGGCTCAGGGCCTGCCCAGGAGCTGGAGTCCGCAGGGCGGGCACTGCCGGCCTGGGAAAGTGGTGCGCCCCGACGCAGTACCTGTCTGAGCCACCGGAGGGCGCGTGGGTCTCTGGGACGCGGGAGGCGCGGCTCCCCGCGCGCGTGCCTGGACCAAGGACCCGGGGCGCGCGCGAGGACGGAGGACTGGCACGTAGAGGAACGATGGGCGCGTGGACGAAGGACGCGTGGCGAGCGCGGGGACAAAGGACACGCGGGGGCGCGGGGACAGAGGACAGGCGCGTGGAAGAATGATGGGCGCGTGGACGAGCACGGGCGGCGGGCGCGAGGACGAGGACGAGCGACACGTGGGGGGCGCGTGGCCAGAGGGCGGGCGCGTGGACGGAAGATGGGCGGCGGGTGCGTGGACGAAGGACACGCGCGGCCCGCCCCTGTCCCGCCCGCCGGACTCCCTGCCGCCGCTCCCTGCGCCCCAGGCCGGGCCTTGCCCAGGTTGTCTGGGGCGAGGAGCGCCCGGCGGGGCCCTGGGTCATCCTGGTGGGGAGCGCGCCCGCACCCGCACCCGCACCCGCACCCGCACCCGCACCCGCCCCGGCGCCCCGGCAGCTGCCTGGTAACCGGATTTTGGACGTTCCCGAGACGCGTGGCCCTCGCTTTTCCCCGAGTGCGTGCCCGCTTTGCACGCAGCCTTCTTATCCCGGGGCCGAGTGAGCGCGGGCTCGCTCAGGCGGCTTTGGGGAGAAGCCGCGGTGCATGCAGTGAGGCTGCCCTGCGGGAGAGCGCATGGAGGGACGGCCGGACCATCTGGGCCCTCCCTGGTGGTCGTGCTGGAGGGTTGGGGCCCGTGTGGGGAGGGCTGCCAGCTCTGAGGCCCAGCACGGTCAGGGCACGTATGTCCACAGCCCAAGCGGCCCGCTTCCTGGATGCCTCGGAGCCGCGAGGAAGGCTCGGGGCTGAGGGCGGGCGACCGCGCACGCTCTCAAGGAATGGGTGCTCGCGAGCAATCCCCCTGCAGGAGCGCTTCCTCTGGGCCAGGCCGGCCTGCTGCCCGTGGCTTCCGTGCAGCTGCATGCGCCGCCGCGGGAAACCTGGGGAAACTGAAGGTTCAAGGAGAGACCCTGGGCGTCCTTGCAGATACCTTCCCCGAGGTGGGGGGAGGGGGGGCAGAGGCGCGGCGGCGGGCGGGGCCTGAGCGGCTCAGTTGCTTGAGCTTGGGATCCTGGGGGTCAGCTCAGGCCCTCAACTCAGGGTCCTGAGGTCAGGATCTCCCGCGCTTGTCAGTCTCTCCCTCCCTCTCCCTCTGCCACCCGCCCTCCCTCAAGGGAAGAAATCATTCCTTGTGCAAAAGAAACTTGCCCAGGGATGGGGTGGGAACAGCGCTGTCTTCCAAGACTGGGCAGGAAGAGTCCTGAGTCGTTTTCTGTTTCATGGCCTCCAGGGACGAGGCCGGGGACCCCAGGGCTGTGAGCAAAGAGAGGGAGAGCATGTGGGGGGCGCGGGTGGGGGCCGGTACAGGTCTGGAGACCTGTGCTGACGTGCACGTGACCACCCCTGTGTCCACCAGCCTGGCCCCAGACGTTGCACTAAGAACCTTTGGATGTTGCTACACGTGAGCATTGCAAGGGCTATCCACTCTAGCCCGGTCGCCATAACCCTCTGGCATATTCTGTGTGACCTGGGACGCGTCATTCAGTGCTCCTGAGCCACAAGCCTCAGGCCCCTCCTCTGGACTCCGGGCATGAGCTTTGGGTGAGGGCTGGGGGACCCGGCCTATGCATACGCTGCCCCCACTTGTGCGTCGGCCCGCCTATATACAGAAACAGAAGACGGCCAACAGTAGAGTGGCAGTGGGGTTACAAGCCACCAGATGGATAGGGCTTCGCTTAAGGGGTGGGGTCCTTAGCCTTAGGCCTGTGGAGTTTCAAAGCCGAGCTGTCCCATAGGACTTCCTGAAATTCTGTCTCTAGAGCACTTGAAATGTGGCCAGTGGGAATGAGAAACTGAATCTTTCAGATTAATTCAACTGAAACTGCCACACGGGACGTGCACTATCGTATGGGGCAGCACAGTCATAGAGGGCCCTTGGATGTTCATGGACATTTTGTAAACCTTTGACATGGGATGTGTGTGTGTGTGTGTGTGTGTGTGTGTGTGTGCGCGCGCGCGCTGTGTATTTCTGGGAAGTGAGTCCGTGGCTTTCATCAGCTTCTGCTAACTACGGAAGAGGTCAGGACCTGCAGCTTTATGGCTTTGGGAGAAAGGAAGCAAGGTGAGGGAGGTGAGTGTGGCCTCTGGTAACCACTGCGGTTGCCCCTTTCTGCGTTTGTCTGTGGCTGGCTTCTCGGGATGAGCTCCTACGTCGTTGACTTCTTCCCAGCAGGCTAGGACCGCTAGCCCAAAGCGCGCTGGTGTGAAGCTCAGACTCTGATGCATCCTGCGGTTTTATATTTTTTAAGATCTTCTTTATTTGGCAGAGAGAGACAGAGCGCCGAAGCAGAGGGAGCAACAGAGGGAGAGTGAGAAGCAGGCTCCCACTGAGCAGGGGACCTGATGCGGGGCTCTGTCCCACGACTCGGGGTTCACGGCCTGAGCCAAAGGAGATGCTCAACCGCTGAGCCACCCAGGCGCCCCTCTCTCTGTGTCTCTCATGAATCAATCAATGCAATCCTTTTTAGGAAAGGAATAGAGTGTGACCCTTGAACTCGGGGGTGTGAGCATGAGCCCCTCGTTCAGTGCAGACAGGACTCAGAGGCAAATAAGCTTTTTACAAAGGGAGCACCTTTTAAGTGCGCAGCGCCCATTCTAGCCCTCCCACCACAGTCCAGCCACTAGCTTTCTGTCATATCTTATGGACATTTTAAAAACTTTCTATGAAATAGTTCATCGCATGGATGTCTCGCACTTTATGAAAACAACCGGCTCTTTTGGATAGAGCCCTTGGTTCCACATCTCCAAACCTCTAAGTCACGCTTGATGGAAACGCCTGGGCACGCAGACCCACTTGCTGTATGTTTTAGACCCGTGACAACGGATGAGCTGGAACACTGGGCCGGGTCCCCTGAAAGGGGAGTCACTGGAGAACGGTCTAAAGATATGAACGGAGAAGAGACAGCTCAGAGAATTCGGAAGAGCAAGTGCCCTGAGGTTTTAGGAGTCAATACCTTAGAGCAGACGCCATATCTGAGGTGGAGTCTCAGTGTGAATGAGGGTGAGGGGGTCCCCGGTTGCTACTCCTTCTGCCCTAGGACAGGAACAGCTTCCTCGCAGCTCTGCAGAAGCAGCTTCTGCACGCGGCTGTGGATCTCCTGGGCCAGGAGGGCCAGGAGCTGCACGGACACCAAGGGACCTAGGACCCGTTCCAGGGTGCGCATCTCGGGCCGAAGCCACCGACCGCTGGCAAAGCTCCAGGAGCCGCCTGACGGTTTCCTGGGGCCCAGCGGCACGATCCACAGGGGCAGGTAGGAGGCCACCAGGCTGCGCCCTCCAGCTGGGCTGGGCTGGGCTGGGCTGGGGGCAGCTCCTGGCGGCAGGTGCAGGAACTCCCGGGCTGTCACAGTCAGGAGGCCTTTGGCTCCTGAGAGCACGGGCCAGACGCCAGGGTCAGGTTCCGAGCCCTCGTGACCCCGAAAGCAGGCGCGACCGCCGCCGACCAAGGAGCCCGCGCCCGGGGCGGGCTGGCGGGCGCCAGACCTTGAAAAGCAGGTGCACGACCGCCGTGCCCCGGGCTCCCACTCACAGCCCGGAGGGGCCGCGGCCTGTGTGGCTTCGGGGAGTGGGGCTCCCGCCCCCTCGACCCGATTCTGCGCGGCCTTGGGAGGCCCCATCGCGGGCGGCTGTCTCCTCTCTGTCCGGGACCCACGCACCACTAGGCCCTGCTCCCACCAGGGAAGTGGCAGCAGCCCTAAAGTCTGGCGTCCGAACACCAAGGGCTCCAGCTGAGCTGCGGACCAACGTGTGCACCACTTGGCCTCAGTGACAGCCTCTGCCTGGCGCCGGCTCAGCCAGGAGGGAAAAAATGGGACCCCAGCCGCGGGGCGGGGACTGGCCCAGCCCCGCCCCGCCCCGCCCCGCCCCGCCCGCCAGGGACCAATTGGAAGACAAGAGGCGGGGCGGCGAGGCCAACCCCAGCCCCCACGAGCCCTCTGCTGGCGGCCCAGGGCGGAGAGGAGAGCACCGGGCTAGCCAGGTGGAAGCTCAGGTGTCCAAGGGAAGAAAGTAGGAAGGTAGCTCAAGGCCACTGGGACCCGCCAGACCAAGGTCAGAGGCATCAGCCCAGGAGAGCTTCTGAAAGTGCCAACTGTCCAGCTCCTGCGAGATGCGGTGCGTCAGGGTGTCGGGGTGTCGGGAAGGGGGGCCCCAGAGACGTGCAGTGTTCCGTGCAGGGCCTCCCAGGAAATTCTCCCTGCACTGAGACGTTTGAGAATCAGCGACCTGGGCGGAAGAGCCCGAGGGGGTCCCCACCGCTCCGGTTCCTCTCGACTGGACGGCAGAGAAGCCCTCGCTAGGATCAAAAACGGGGGATGTGCCACCCAGGCAGCCCCTGGGCTCTGGAAGCGCTTCAGACCGGAAACGGGGACGCTTCCGAAGCGGCAGGAGGCCCGACCCACGTCAGCGTCGTCTGGGGCCCAGCCTCGTCTGGGGCCCTGGCGGCGGGGCGGGAGGCTCAGGGCCTGCCCAGGAGCTGGAGTCCGCAGGGCGGGCACTGCCGGCCTGGGAAAGTGGTGCGCCCCGACGCAGTACCTGTCTGAGCCACCGGAGGGCGCGTGGGTCTCTGGGACGCGGGAGGCGCGGCTCCCCGCGCGCGTGCCTGGACCAAGGACCCGGGGCGCGCGCGAGGACGGAGGACTGGCACGTAGAGGAACGATGGGCGCGTGGACGAAGGACGCGTGGCGAGCGCGGGGACAAAGGACACGCGGGGGCGCGGGGACAGAGGACAGGCGCGTGGAAGAATGATGGGCGCGTGGACGAGCACGGGCGGCGGGCGCGAGGACGAGGACGAGCGACACGTGGGGGGCGCGTGGCCAGAGGGCGGGCGCGTGGACGGAAGATGGGCGGCGGGTGCGTGGACGAAGGACACGCGCGGCCCGCCCCTGTCCCGCCCGCCGGACTCCCTGCCGCCGCTCCCTGCGCCCCAGGCCGGGCCTTGCCCAGGTTGTCTGGGGCGAGGAGCGCCCGGCGGGGCCCTGGGTCATCCTGGTGGGGAGCGCGCCCGCACCCGCACCCGCACCCGCACCCGCACCCGCCCCGGCGCCCCGGCAGCTGCCTGGTAACCGGATTTTGGACGTTCCCGAGACGCGTGGCCCTCGCTTTTCCCCGAGTGCGTGCCCGCTTTGCACGCAGCCTTCTTATCCCGGGGCCGAGTGAGCGCGGGCTCGCTCAGGCGGCTTTGGGGAGAAGCCGCGGTGCATGCAGTGAGGCTGCCCTGCGGGAGAGCGCATGGAGGGACGGCCGGACCATCTGGGCCCTCCCTGGTGGTCGTGCTGGAGGGTTGGGGCCCGTGTGGGGAGGGCTGCCAGCTCTGAGGCCCAGCACGGTCAGGGCACGTATGTCCACAGCCCAAGCGGCCCGCTTCCTGGATGCCTCGGAGCCGCGAGGAAGGCTCGGGGCTGAGGGCGGGCGACCGCGCACGCTCTCAAGGAATGGGTGCTCGCGAGCAATCCCCCTGCAGGAGCGCTTCCTCTGGGCCAGGCCGGCCTGCTGCCCGTGGCTTCCGTGCAGCTGCATGCGCCGCCGCGGGAAACCTGGGGAAACTGAAGGTTCAAGGAGAGACCCTGGGCGTCCTTGCAGATACCTTCCCCGAGGTGGGGGGAGGGGGGGCAGAGGCGCGGCGGCGGGCGGGGCCTGAGCGGCTCAGTTGCTTGAGCTTGGGATCCTGGGGGTCAGCTCAGGCCCTCAACTCAGGGTCCTGAGGTCAGGATCTCCCGCGCTTGTCAGTCTCTCCCTCCCTCTCCCTCTGCCACCCGCCCTCCCTCAAGGGAAGAAATCATTCCTTGTGCAAAAGAAACTTGCCCAGGGATGGGGTGGGAACAGCGCTGTCTTCCAAGACTGGGCAGGAAGAGTCCTGAGTCGTTTTCTGTTTCATGGCCTCCAGGGACGAGGCCGGGGACCCCAGGGCTGTGAGCAAAGAGAGGGAGAGCATGTGGGGGGCGCGGGTGGGGGCCGGTACAGGTCTGGAGACCTGTGCTGACGTGCACGTGACCACCCCTGTGTCCACCAGCCTGGCCCCAGACGTTGCACTAAGAACCTTTGGATGTTGCTACACGTGAGCATTGCAAGGGCTATCCACTCTAGCCCGGTCGCCATAACCCTCTGGCATATTCTGTGTGACCTGGGACGCGTCATTCAGTGCTCCTGAGCCACAAGCCTCAGGCCCCTCCTCTGGACTCCGGGCATGAGCTTTGGGTGAGGGCTGGGGGACCCGGCCTATGCATACGCTGCCCCCACTTGTGCGTCGGCCCGCCTATATACAGAAACAGAAGACGGCCAACAGTAGAGTGGCAGTGGGGTTACAAGCCACAAAATGGATAGGGCTTCGCTTAAGGGGTGGGGTCCTTAGCCTTAGGCCTGTGGAGTTTCAAAGCCGAGCTGTCCCATAGGACTTCCTGAAATTCTGTCTCTAGAGCACTTGAAATGTGGCCAGTGGGAATGAGAAACTGAATCTTTCAGATTAATTCAACTGAAACTGCCACACGGGACGTGCACTATCGTATGGGGCAGCACAGTCATAGAGGGCCCTTGGATGTTCATGGACATTTTGTAAACCTTTGACATGGGATGTGTGTGTGTGTGCGTGTGTGTGTGTGCGCGCGCGCGCTGTGTATTTCTGGGAAGTGAGTCCGTGGCTTTCATCAGCTTCTGCTAACTACGGAAGAGGTCAGGACCTGCAGCTTTATGGCTTTGGGAGAAAGGAAGCAAGGTGAGGGAGGTGAGTGTGGCCTCTGGTAACCACTGCGGTTGCCCCTTTCTGCGTTTGTCTGTGGCTGGCTTCTCGGGATGAGCTCCTACGTCGTTGACTTCTTCCCAGCAGGCTAGGACCGCTAGCCCAAAGCGCGCTGGTGTGAAGCTCAGACTCTGATGCATCCTGCGGTTTTATATTTTTTAAGATCTTCTTTATTTGGCAGAGAGAGACAGAGCGCAGAAGCAGAGGGAGCAACAGAGGGAGAGTGAGAAGCAGGCTCCCACTGAGCAGGGGACCTGATGCGGGGCTCTGTCCCACGACTCGGGGTTCACGGCCTGAGCCAAAGGAGATGCTCAACCGCTGAGCCACCCAGGCGCCCCTCTCTCTGTGTCTCTCATGAATCAATCAATGCAATCCTTTTTAGGAAAGGAATAGAGTGTGACCCTTGAACTCGGGGGTGTGAGCATGAGCCCCTCGTTCAGTGCAGAGAGGACTCAGAGGACAAATAAGCTTTTTACAAAGGGAGCACCTTTTAAGTGCGCAGCGCCCATTCTAGGCCTCCCACCACAGTCCAGCCACTAGCTTTCTGTCATATCTTATGGACATTTTAAAAACTTTCTATGAAATAGTTCATCGCATGGATGTCTCGCACTTTATGAAAACAACCGGCTCTTTTGGATAGAGCCCTTGGTTCCACATCTCCAAACCTCTAAGTCACGCTTGATGGAAACGCCTGGGCACGCAGACCCACTTGCTGTATGTTTTAGACCCGTGACAACGGATGAGCTGGAACACTGGGCCGGGTCCCCTGAAAGGGGAGTCACTGGAGAACGGTCTAAAGATATGAACGGAGAAGAGACAGCTCAGAGAATTCGGAAGAGCAAGTGCCCTGAGGTTTTAGGAGTCAATACCTTAGAGCAGACGCCATATCTGAGGTGGAGTCTCAGTGTGAATGAGGGTGAGGGGGTCCCCGGTTGCTACTCCTTCTGCCCTAGGACAGGAACAGCTTCCTCGCAGCTCTGCAGAAGCAGCTTCTGCACGCGGCTGTGGATCTCCTGGGACAGGAGGGCCAGGAGCTGCACGGACACCAAGGGACCTAGGACCCGTTCCAGGGTGCGCATCTCGGGCCGAAGCCACCGACCGCTGGCAAAGCTCCAGGAGCCGCCTGACGGTTTCCTGGGGCCCAGCGGCACGATCCACAGGGGCAGGTAGGAGGCCACCAGGCTGCGCCCTCCAGCTGGGCTGGGCTGGGCTGGGCTGGGGGCAGCTCCTGGCGGCAGGTGCAGTAACTCCCGGGCTGTCACAGTCAGGAGGCCTTTGGCTCCTGAGAGCACGGGCCAGACGCCAGGGTCAGGTTCCGAGCCCTCGTGACCCCGAAAGCAGGCGCGACCGCCGCCGACCAAGGAGCCCGCGCCCGGGGCGGGCTGGCGGGCGCCAGACCTTGAAAAGCAGGTGCACGACCGCCGTGCCCCGGGCTCCCACTCACAGCCCGGAGGGGCCGCGGCCTGTGTGGCTTCGGGGAGTGGGGCTCCCGCCCCCTCGACCCGATTCTGCGCGGCCTTGGGAGGCCCCATCGCGGGCGGCTGTCTCCTCTCTGTCCGGGACCCACGCACCACTAGGCCCTGCTCCCACCAGGGAAGTGGCAGCAGCCCTAAAGTCTGGCGTCCGAACACCAAGGGCTCCAGCTGAGCTGCGGACCAACGTGTGCACCACTTGGCCTCAGTGACAGCCTCTGCCTGGCGCCGGCTCAGCCAGGAGGGAAAAAATGGGACCCCAGCCGCGGGGCGGGGACTGGCCCAGCCCCGCCCCGCCCCGCCCCGCCCCGCCCGCCAGGGACCAATTGGAAGACAAGAGGCGGGGCGGCGAGGCCAACCCCAGCCCCCACGAGCCCTCTGCTGGCGGCCCAGGGCGGAGAGGAGAGCACCGGGCTAGCCAGGTGGAAGCTCAGGTGTCCAAGGGAAGAAAGTAGGAAGGTAGCTCAAGGCCACTGGGACCCGCCAGACCAAGGTCAGAGGCATCAGCCCAGGAGAGCTTCTGAAAGTGCCAACTGTCCAGCTCCTGCGAGATGCGGTGCGTCAGGGTGTCGGGGTGTCGGGAAGGGGGGCCCCAGAGACGTGCAGTGTTCCGTGCAGGGCCTCCCAGGAAATTCTCCCTGCACTGAGACGTTTGAGAATCAGCGACCTGGGCGGAAGAGCCCGAGGGGGTCCCCACCGCTCCGGTTCCTCTCGACTGGACGGCAGAGAAGCCCTCGCTAGGATCAAAAACGGGGGATGTGCCACCCAGGCAGCCCCTGGGCTCTGGAAGCGCTTCAGACCGGAAACGGGGACGCTTCCGAAGCGGCAGGAGGCCCGACCCACGTCAGCGTCGTCTGGGGCCCAGCCTCGTCTGGGGCCCTGGCGGCGGGGCGGGAGGCTCAGGGCCTGCCCAGGAGCTGGAGTCCGCAGGGCGGGCACTGCCGGCCTGGGAAAGTGGTGCGCCCCGACGCAGTACCTGTCTGAGCCACCGGAGGGCGCGTGGGTCTCTGGGACGCGGGAGGCGCGGCTCCCCGCGCGCGTGCCTGGACCAAGGACCCGGGGCGCGCGCGAGGACGGAGGACTGGCACGTAGAGGAACGATGGGCGCGTGGACGAAGGATGCGTGGCGAGCGCGGGGACAAAGGACACGCGGGGGCGCGGGGACAGAGGACAGGCGCGTGGAAGAATGATGGGCGCGTGGACGAGCACGGGCGGCGGGCGCGAGGACGAGGACGAGCGACACGTGGGGGGCGCGTGGCCAGAGGGCGGGCGCGTGGACGGAAGATGGGCGGCGGGTGCGTGGACGAAGGACACGCGCGGCCCGCCCCTGTCCCGCCCGCCGGACTCCCTGCCGCCGCTCCCTGCGCCCCAGGCCGGGCCTTGCCCAGGTTGTCTGGGGCGAGGAGCGCCCGGCGGGGCCCTGGGTCATCCTGGTGGGGAGCGCGCCCGCACCCGCACCCGCACCCGCACCCGCACCCGCCCCGGCGCCCCGGCAGCTGCCTGGTAACCGGATTTTGGACGTTCCCGAGACGCGTGGCCCTCGCTTTTCCCCGAGTGCGTGCCCGCTTTGCACGCAGCCTTCTTATCCCGGGGCCGAGTGAGCGCGGGCTCGCTCAGGCGGCTTTGGGGAGAAGCCGCGGTGCATGCAGTGAGGCTGCCCTGCGGGAGAGCGCATGGAGGGACGGCCGGACCATCTGGGCCCTCCCTGGTGGTCGTGCTGGAGGGTTGGGGCCCGTGTGGGGAGGGCTGCCAGCTCTGAGGCCCAGCACGGTCAGGGCACGTATGTCCACAGCCCAAGCGGCCCGCTTCCTGGATGCCTCGGAGCCGCGAGGAAGGCTCGGGGCTGAGGGCGGGCGACCGCGCACGCTCTCAAGGAATGGGTGCTCGCGAGCAATCCCCCTGCAGGAGCGCTTCCTCTGGGCCAGGCCGGCCTGCTGCCCGTGGCTTCCGTGCAGCTGCATGCGCCGCCGCGGGAAACCTGGGGAAACTGAAGGTTCAAGGAGAGACCCTGGGCGTCCTTGCAGATACCTTCCCCGAGGTGGGGGGAGGGGGGGCAGAGGCGCGGCGGCGGGCGGGGCCTGAGCGGCTCAGTTGCTTGAGCTTGGGATCCTGGGGGTCAGCTCAGGCCCTCAACTCAGGGTCCTGAGGTCAGGATCTCCCGCGCTTCTCAGTCTCTCCCTCCCTCTCCCTCTGCCACCCGCCCTCCCTCAAGGGAAGAAATCATTCCTTGTGCAAAAGAAACTTGCCCAGGGATGGGGTGGGAACAGCGCTGTCTTCCAAGACTGGGCAGGAAGAGTCCTGAGTCGTTTTCTGTTTCATGGCCTCCAGGGACGAGGCCGGGGACCCCAGGGCTGTGAGCAAAGAGAGGGAGAGCATGTGGGGGGCGCGGGTGGGGGCCGGTACAGGTCTGGAGACCTGTGCTGACGTGCACGTGACCACCCCTGTGTCCACCAGCCTGGCCCCAGACGTTGCACTAAGAACCTTTGGATGTTGCTACACGTGAGCATTGCAAGGGCTATCCACTCTAGCCCGGTCGCCATAACCCTCTGGCATATTCTGTGTGACCTGGGACGCGTCATTCAGTGCTCCTGAGCCACAAGCCTCAGGCCCCTCCTCTGGACTCCGGGCATGAGCTTTGGGTGAGGGCTGGGGGACCCGGCCTATGCATACGCTGCCCCCACTTGTGCGTCGGCCCGCCTATATACAGAAACAGAAGACGGCCAACAGTAGAGTGGCAGTGGGGTTACAAGCCGCCAGATGGATAGGGCTTCGCTTAAGGGGTGGGGTCCTTAGCCTTAGGCCTGTGGAGTTTCAGAGCCGAGCTGTCCCATAGGACTTCCTGAAATTCTGTCTCTAGAGCACTTGAAATGTGGCCAGTGGGAATGAGAAACTGAATCTTTCAGATTAATTCAACTGAAACTGCCACACGGGACGTGCACTATCGTATGGGGCAGCACAGTCATAGAGGGCCCTTGGATGTTCATGGACATTTTGTAAACCTTTGACATGGGATGTGTGTGTGTGTGTGTGTGTGTGCGCGCGCGCGCTGTGTATTTCTGGGAAGTGAGTCCGTGGCTTTCATCAGCTTCTGCTAACTACGGAAGAGGTCAGGACCTGCAGCTTTATGGCTTTGGGAGAAAGGAAGCAAGGTGAGGGAGGTGAGTGTGGCCTCTGGTAACCACTGCGGTTGCCCCTTTCTGCGTTTGTCTGTGGCTGGCTTCTCGGGATGAGCTCCTACGTCGTTGACTTCTTCCCAGCAGGCTAGGACCGCTAGCCCAAAGCGCACTGGTGTGAAGCTCAGACTCTGATGCATCCTGCAGTTTTATATTTTTTAAGATCTTCTTTATTTGGCAGAGAGAGACAGAGCGCAGAAGCAGAGGGAGCAACAGAGGGAGAGTGAGAAGCAGGCTCCCACTGAGCAGGGGACCTGATGCGGGGCTCTGTCCCACGACTCGGGGTTCACGGCCTGAGCCAAAGGAGATGCTCAACCGCTGAGCCACCCAGGCGCCCCTCTCTCTGTGTCTCTCATGAATCAATCAATGCAATCCTTTTTAGGAAAGGAATAGAGTGTGACCCTTGAACTCGGGGGTGTGAGCATGAGCCCCTCGTTCAGTGCAGACAGGACTCAGAGGCAAATAAGCTTTTTACAAAGGGAGCACCTTTTAAGTGCGCAGCGCCCATTCTAGCCCTCCCACCACAGTCCAGCCACTAGCTTTCTGTCATATCTTATGGACATTTTAAAAACTTTCTATGAAATAGTTCATCGCATGGATGTCTCGCACTTTATGAAAACAACCGGCTCTTTTGGATAGAGCCCTTGGTTCCACATCTCCAAACCTCTAAGTCACGCTTGATGGAAACGCCTGGGCACGCAGACCCACTTGCTGTATGTTTTAGACCCGTGACAACGGATGAGCTGGAACACTGGGCCGGGTCCCCTGAAAGGGGAGTCACTGGAGAACGGTCTAAAGATATGAACGGAGAAGAGACAGCTCAGAGAATTCGGAAGAACAAGTGCCCTGAGGTTTTAGGAGTCAATACCTTAGAGCAGACGCCATATCTGAGGTGGAGTCTCAGTGTTAATGAGGGCGAGGGGGTCCCCGGTTGCTACTCCTTCTGCCCTAGGACAGGAACAGCTTCCTCGCAGCTCTGGAGAAGCAGCTTCTGCACGCGGCTGTGGATCTCCTGGGCCAGGAGGGCCAGGAGCTGCACGGACACCAAGGGACCTAGGACCCGTTCCA
Source organism: Canis lupus baileyi (assembly GCF_048164855.1). Lineage (NCBI taxonomy): Eukaryota > Metazoa > Chordata > Mammalia > Carnivora > Canidae > Canis > Canis lupus. The sequence continues at coordinate 92,696 of NW_027326463.1, forward strand.
GGGTTCGCATCTCGGGCCGAAGCCACCGACCGCTGGCAAAGCTCCAGGAGCCGCCTGACGGTTTCCTGGGGCCCAGCGGCACGATCCACAGGGGCAGGTAGGAGGCCACCAGGCTGCGCCCTCCAGCTGGGCTGGGCTGGGCTTGGCTGGGCTGGGGGCAGCTCCTGGCGGCAGGTGCAGTAACTCCCGGGCTGTCACAGTCAGGAGGCCTTTGGCTCCTGGGAGCACGGGCCAGACGCCAGGGTCAGGTTCCGAGCCCTCGTGACCCCGAAAGCAGGCGCGACCGCCGCCGACCAAGGAGCCCGCGCCCGGGGCGGGCTGGCGGGCGCCAGACCTTGAAAAGCAGGTGCACGACCGCCGTGCCCCGGGCTCCCACTCACAGCCCGGAGGGGCCGCGGCCTGTGTGGCTTCGGGGAGTGGGGCTCCCGTCCCCTCGACCCGATTCTGCGTGGCCCTGGGAGGCCCCATCGCGGGCGGCTGTCTCCTCTCTGTCCGGGACCCACGCACCACTAGGCCCTGCTCCCACCAGGGAAGTGGCAGCAGCCCTAAAGTCTGGCGTCCGAACACCAAGGGCTCCAGCTGAGCTGCGGACCAACGTGTGCACCACTTGGCCTCAGTGACAGCCTCTGCCTGGCGCCAGCTCAGCCAGGAGGGAAAAAATGGGACCCCAGCCGCGGGGCGGGGACTGGCCCAGCCCCGCCCCGCCCCGCCCCGCCCCGCCCCGCCCCGCCCGCCAGGGACCAATTGGAAGACAAGAGGCGGGGCGGCGAGGCCAACCCCAGCCCCCACCAGCCCTCTGCTGGCGGCCCAGGGCGGAGAGGAGAGCACCGGGCTAGCCAGGTGGAAGCTCAGGTGTCCAAGGGAAGAAAGTAGGAAGGTAGCTCAAGGCCACTGGGACCCGCCAGACCAAGGTCAGAGGCATCAGCCCAGGAGAGCTTCTGAAAGTGCCAACTGTCCAGCTCCTGCGAGATGCGGTGCGTCAGGGTGTCGGGGTGTCGGGAAGGGGGGCCCCAGAGACGTGCAGTGTTCCGTGCAGGGCCTCCCAGGAAATTCTCCCTGCACTGAGACGTTTGAGAATCAGCGACCTGGGCGGAAGAGCCCGAGGGGGTCCCCACCGCTCCGGTTCCTCTCGACTGGACGGCAGAGAAGCCCTCGCTAGGATCAAAAACGGGGGATGTGCCACCCAGGCAGCCCCTGGGCTCTGGAAGCGCTTCAGACCGGAAACGGGGACGCTTCCGGAGCGGCAGGAGGCCCGACCCACGTCAGCGTCGTCTGGGGCCCAGCCTCGTCTGGGGCCCTGGCGGCGGGGCGGGAGGCTCAGGGCCTGCTCAAGAGCTGGAGTCCGCAGGGCGGGCACTGCCGGCCTGGGAAAGTGGTGCGCCCCGACGCAGTACCTGTCTGAGCCACCGGAGGGCGCGTGGGTCTCTGGGACGCGGGAGGCGCGGCTCCCCGCGCGCGTGCCTGGACCAAGGACCCGGGGCGCGCGCGAGGACGGAGGACTGGCACGTAGAGGAACGATGGGCGCGTGGACGAAGGACGCGTGGCGAGCGCGGGGACAAAGGACACGCGGGGGCGCGGGGACAGAGGACAGGCGCGTGGAAGAATGATGGGCGCGTGGACGAGCACGGGCGGCGGGCGCGAGGACGAGGACGAGCGACACGTGGGGGGCGCGTGGCCAGAGGGCGGGCGCGTGGACGGAAGATGGGCGGCGGGTGCGTGGACGAAGGACACGCGCGGCCCGCCCCTGTCCCGCCCGCCGGACTCCCTGCCGCCGCTCCCTGCGCCCCAGGCCGGGCCTTGCCCAGGTTGTCTGGGGCGAGGAGCGCCCGGCGGGGCCCTGGGTCATCCTGGTGGGGAGCGCGCCCGCACCCGCACCCGCACCCGCACCCGCACCCGCACCCGCCCCGGCGCCCCGGCAGCTGCCTGGTAACCGGATTTTGGACGTTCCCGAGACGCGTGGCCCTCGCTTTTCCCCGAGTGCGTGCCCGCTTTGCACGCAGCCTTCTTATCCCGGGGCCGAGTGAGCGCGGGCTCGCTCAGGCGGCTTTGGGGAGAAGCCGCGGTGCATGCAGTGAGGCTGCCCTGCGGGAGAGCGCATGGAGGGACGGCCGGACCATCTGGGCCCTCCCTGGTGGTCGTGCTGGAGGGTTGGGGCCCGTGTGGGGAGGGCTGCCAGCTCTGAGGCCCAGCACGGTCAGGGCACGTATGTCCACAGCCCAAGCGGCCCGCTTCCTGGATGCCTCGGAGCCGCGAGGAAGGCTCGGGGCTGAGGGCGGGCGACCGCGCACGCTCTCAAGGAATGGGTGCTCGCGAGCAATCCCCCTGCAGGAGCGCTTCCTCTGGGCCAGGCCGGCCTGCTGCCCGTGGCTTCCGTGCAGCTGCATGCGCCGCCGCGGGAAACCTGGGGAAACTGAAGGTTCAAGGAGAGACCCTGGGCGTCCTTGCAGATACCTTCCCCGAGGTGGGGGGAGGGGGGGCAGAGGCGCGGCGGCGGGCGGGGCCTGAGCGGCTCAGTTGCTTGAGCTTGGGATCCTGGGGGTCAGCTCAGGCCCTCAACTCAGGGTCCTGAGGTCAGGATCTCCCGCGCTTGTCAGTCTCTCCCTCCCTCTCCCTCTGCCACCCGCCCTCCCTCAAGGGAAGAAATCATTCCTTGTGCAAAAGAAACTTGCCCAGGGATGGGGTGGGAACAGCGCTGTCTTCCAAGACTGGGCAGGAAGAGTCCTGAGTCGTTTTCTGTTTCATGGCCTCCAGGGACGAGGCCGGGGACCCCAGGGCTGTGAGCAAAGAGAGGGAGAGCATGTGGGGGGCGCGGGTGGGGGCCGGTACAGGTCTGGAGACCTGTGCTGACGTGCACGTGACCACCCCTGTGTCCACCAGCCTGGCCCCAGACGTTGCACTAAGAACCTTTGGATGTTGCTACACGTGAGCATTGCAAGGGCTATCCACTCTAGCCCGGTCGCCATAACCCTCTGGCATATTCTGTGTGACCTGGGACGCGTCATTCAGTGCTCCTGAGCCACAAGCCTCAGGCCCCTCCTCTGGACTCCGGGCATGAGCTTTGGGTGAGGGCTGGGGGACCCGGCCTATGCATACGCTGCCCCCACTTGTGCGTCGGCCCGCCTATATACAGAAACAGAAGACGGCCAACAGTAGAGTGGCAGTGGGGTTACAAGCCGCCAGATGGATAGGGCTTCGCTTAAGGGGTGGGGTCCTTAGCCTTAGGCCTGTGGAGTTTCAGAGCCGAGCTGTCCCATAGGACTTCCTGAAATTCTGTCTCTAGAGCACTTGAAATGTGGCCAGTGGGAATGAGAAACTGAATCTTTCAGATTAATTCAACTGAAACTGCCACACGGGACGTGCACTATCGTATGGGGCAGCACAGTCATAGAGGGCCCTTGGATGTTCATGGACATTTTGTAAACCTTTGACATGGGATGTGTGTGTGTGTGTGTGTGTGTGTGTGTGTGTGCGCGCGCGCGCTGTGTATTTCTGGGAAGTGAGTCCGTGGCTTTCATCAGCTTCTGCTAACTACGGAAGAGGTCAGGACCTGCAGCTTTATGGCTTTGGGAGAAAGGAAGCAAGGTGAGGGAGGTGAGTGTGGCCTCTGGTAACCACTGCGGTTGCCCCTTTCTGCGTTTGTCTGTGGCTGGCTTCTCGGGATGAGCTCCTACGTCGTTGACTTCTTCCCAGCAGGCTAGGACCCCTAGCCCAAAGCGCACTGGTGTGAAGCTCAGACTCTGATGCATCCTGCAGTTTTATATTTTTTAAGATCTTCTTTATTTGGCAGAGAGAGACAGAGCGCAGAAGCAGAGGGAGCAACAGAGGGAGAGTGAGAAGCAGGCTCCCACTGAGCAGGGGACCTGGTGCGGGGCTCTGTCCCACGACTCGGGGTTCACGGCCTGAGCCAAAGGAGATGCTCAACCGCTGAGCCACCCAGGCGCCCCTCTCTCTGTGTCTCTCATGAATCAATCAATGCAATCCTTTTTAGGAAAGGAATAGAGTGTGACCCTTGAACTCGGGGGTGTGAGCATGAGCCCCTCGTTCAGTGCAGACAGGACTCAGAGGCAAATAAGCTTTTTACAAAGGGAGCACCTTTTAAGTGCGCAGCGCCCATTCTAGCCCTCCCACCACAGTCCAGCCACTAGCTTTCTGTCATATCTTATGGACATTTTAAAAACTTTCTATGAAATAGTTCATCGCATGGATGTCTCGCACTTTATGAAAACAACCGGCTCTTTTGGATAGAGCCCTTGGTTCCACATCTCCAAACCTCTAAGTCACGCTTGATGGAAACGCCTGGGCACGCAGACCCACTTGCTGTATGTTTTAGACCCGTGACAACGGATGAGCTGGAACACTGGGCCGGGTCCCCTGAAAGGGGAGTCACTGGAGAACGGTCTAAAGATATGAACGGAGAAGAGACAGCTCAGAGAATTCGGAAGAACAAGTGCCCTGAGGTTTTAGGAGTCAATACCTTAGAGCAGACGCCATATCTGAGGTGGAGTCTCAGTGTGAATGAGGGCGAGGGGGTCCCCGGTTGCTACTCCTTCTGCCCTAGGACAGGAACAGCTTCCTCGCAGCTCTGCAGAAGCAGCTTCTGCACGCGGCTGTGGATCTCCTGGGCCAGGAGGGCCAGGAGCTGCACGGACACCAAGGGACCTAGGACCCGTTCCAGGGTTCGCATCTCGGGCCGAAGCCACCGACCGCTGGCAAAGCTCCAGGAGCCGCCTGACGGTTTCCTGGGGCCCAGCGGCACGATCCACAGGGGCAGGTAGGAGGCCACCAGGCTGCGCCCTCCAGCTGGGCTGGGCTGGGCTGGGCTGGGGGCAGCTCCTGGCGGCAGGTGCAGTAACTCCCGGGCTGTCACAGTCAGGAGGCCTTTGGCTCCTGGGAGCACGGGCCAGACGCCAGGGTCAGGTTCCGAGCCCTCGTGACCCCGAAAGCAGGCGCGACCGCCGCCGACCAAGGAGCCCGCACCCGGGGCGGGCTGGCGGGCGCCAGACCTTGAAAAGCAGGTGCACGACCGCCGTGCCCCGGGCTCCCACTCACAGCCCGGAGGGGCCGCGGCCTGTGTGGCTTCGGGGAGTGGGGCTCCCGCCCCCTCGACCCGATTCTGCGTGGCCTTGGGAGGCCCCATCGCGGGCGGCTGTCTCCTCTCTGTCCGGGACCCACGCACCACTAGGCCCTGCTCCCACCAGGGAAGTGGCAGCAGCCCTAAAGTCTGGCGTCCGAACACCAAGGGCTCCAGCTGAGCTGCGGACCAACGTGTGCACCACTTGGCCTCAGTGACAGCCTCTGCCTGGCGCCGGCTCAGCCAGGAGGGAAAAAATGGGACCCCAGCCGCGGGGCGGGGACTGGCCCCGCCCCGCCCCGCCCCGCCCCGCCCGCCAGGGACCAATTGGAAGACAAGAGGCGGGGCGGCGAGGCCAACCCCAGCCCCCACGAGCCCTCTGCTGGCGGCCCAGGGCGGAGAGGAGAGCACCGGGCTAGCCAGGTGGAAGCTCAGGTGTCCAAGGGAAGAAAGTAGGAAGGTAGCTCAAGGCCACTGGGACCCGCCAGACCAAGGTCAGAGGCATCAGCCCAGGAGAGCTTCTGAAAGTGCCAACTGTCCAGCTCCTGCGAGATGCGGTGCGTCAGGGTGTCGGGGTGTCGGGAAGGGGGGCCCCAGAGACGTGCAGTGTTCCGTGCAGGGCCTCCCAGGAAATTCTCCCTGCACTGAGACGTTTGAGAATCAGCGACCTGGGCGGAAGAGCCCGAGGGGGTCCCCACCGCTCCGGTTCCTCTCGACTGGACGGCAGAGAAGCCCTCGCTAGGATCAAAAACGGGGGATGTGCCACCCAGGCAGCCCCTGGGCTCTGGAAGCGCTTCAGACCGGAAACGGGGACGCTTCCGAAGCGGCAGGAGGCCCGACCCACGTCAGCGTCGTCTGGGGCCCAGCCTCGTCTGGGGCCCTGGCGGCGGGGCGGGAGGCTCAGGGCCTGCCCAGGAGCTGGAGTCCGCAGGGCGGGCACTGCCGGCCTGGGAAAGTGGTGCGCCCCGACGCAGTACCTGTCTGAGCCACCGGAGGGCGCGTGGGTCTCTGGGACGCGGGAGGCGCGGCTCCCCGCGCGCGTGCCTGGACCAAGGACCCGGGGCGCGCGCGAGGACGGAGGACTGGCACGTAGAGGAACGATGGGCGCGTGGACGAAGGACGCGTGGCGAGCGCGGGGACAAAGGACACGCGGGGGCGCGGGGACAGAGGACAGGCGCGTGGAAGAATGATGGGCGCGTGGACGAGCACGGGCGGCGGGCGCGAGGACGAGGACGAGCGACACGTGGGGGGCGCGTGGCCAGAGGGCGGGCGCGTGGACGGAAGATGGGCGGCGGGTGCGTGGACGAAGGACACGCGCGGCCCGCCCCTGTCCCGCCCGCCGGACTCCCTGCCGCCGCTCCCTGCGCCCCAGGCCGGGCCTTGCCCAGGTTGTCTGGGGCGAGGAGCGCCCGGCGGGGCCCTGGGTCATCCTGGTGGGGAGCGCGCCCGCACCCGCACCCGCACCCGCACCCGCACCCGCCCGGGCGCCCCGGCAGCTGCCTGGTAACCGGATTTTGGACGTTCCCGAGACGCGTGGCCCTCGCTTTTCCCCGAGTGCGTGCCCGCTTTGCACGCAGCCTTCTTATCCCGGGGCCGAGTGAGCGCGGGCTCGCTCAGGCGGCTTTGGGGAGAAGCCGCGGTGCATGCAGTGAGGCTGCCCTGCGGGAGAGCGCATGGAGGGACGGCCGGACCATCTGGGCCCTCCCTGGTGGTCGTGCTGGAGGGTTGGGGCCCGTGTGGGGAGGGCTGCCAGCTCTGAGGCCCAGCACGGTCAGGGCACGTATGTCCACAGCCCAAGCGGCCCGCTTCCTGGATGCCTCGGAGCCGCGAGGAAGGCTCGGGGCTGAGGGCGGGCGACCGCGCACGCTCTCAAGGAATGGGTGCTCGCGAGCAATCCCCCTGCAGGAGCGCTTCCTCTGGGCCAGGCCGGCCTGCTGCCCGTGGCTTCCGTGCAGCTGCATGCGCCGCCGCGGGAAACCTGGGGAAACTGAAGGTTCAAGGAGAGACCCTGGGCGTCCTTGCAGATACCTTCCCCGAGGTGGGGGGAGGGGGGGCAGAGGCGCGGCGGCGGGCGGGGCCTGAGCGGCTCAGTTGCTTGAGCTTGGGATCCTGGGGGTCAGCTCAGGCCCTCAACTCAGGGTCCTGAGGTCAGGATCTCCCGCGCTTCTCAGTCTCTCCCTCCCTCTCCCTCTGCCACCCGCCCTCCCTCAAGGGAAGAAATCATTCCTTGTGCAAAAGAAACTTGCCCAGGGATGGGGTGGGAACAGCGCTGTCTTCCAAGACTGGGCAGGAAGAGTCCTGAGTCGTTTTCTGTTTCATGGCCTCCAGGGACGAGGCCGGGGACCCCAGGGCTGTGAGCAAAGAGAGGGAGAGCATGTGGGGGGCGCGGGTGGGGGCCGGTACAGGTCTGGAGACCTGTGCTGACGTGCACGTGACCACCCCTGTGTCCACCAGCCTGGCCCCAGACGTTGCACTAAGAACCTTTGGATGTTGCTACACGTGAGCATTGCAAGGGCTATCCACTCTAGCCCGGTCGCCATAACCCTCTGGCATATTCTGTGTGACCTGGGACGCGTCATTCAGTGCTCCTGAGCCACAAGCCTCAGGCCCCTCCTCTGGACTCCGGGCATGAGCTTTAGGTGAGGGCTGGGGGACCCGGCCTATGCATACGCTGCCCCCACTTGGGCGTCGGCCCGCCTATATACAGAAACAGAAGACGGCCAACAGTAGAGTGGCAGTGGGGTTACAAGCCACCAGATGGATAGGGCTTCGCTTAAGGGGTGGGGTCCTTAGCCTTAGGCCTGTGGAGTTTCAAAGCCGAGCTGTCCCATAGGACTTCCTGAAATTCTGTCTCTAGAGCACTTGAAATGTGGCCAGTGGGAATGAGAAACTGAATCTTTCAGATTAATTCAACTGAAACTGCCACACGGGACGTGCACTATCGTATGGGGCAGCACAGTCATAGAGGGCCCTTGGATGTTCATGGACATTTTGTAAACCTTTGACATGGGATGTGTGTGTGTGTGTGTGTGTGTGTGCGCGCGCGCGCTGTGTATTTCTGGGAAGTGAGTCCGTGGCTTTCATCAGCTTCTGCTAACTACGGAAGAGGTCAGGACCTGCAGCTTTATGGCTTTGGGAGAAAGGAAGCAAGGTGCGGGAGGTGAGTGTGGCCTCTGGTAACCACTGCGGTTGCCCCTTTCTGTGTTTGTCCGTGGCTGGCTTCTCGGGATGAGCTCCTACGTCGTTGACTTCTTCCCAGCAGGCTAGGACCCCTAGCCCAAAGCGCTCTGGTGTGAAGCTCAGACTCTGATGCATCCTGCGGTTTTATATTTTTTAAGATCTTCTTTATTTGGCAGAGAGAGACAGAGCGCAGAAGCAGAGGGAGCAACAGAGGGAGAGTGAGAAGCAGGCTCCCACTGAGCAGGGGACCTGATGCGGGGCTGTGTCCCACGACTCGGGGTTCACGGCCTGAGCCAAAGGAGATGCTCAACCGCTGAGCCACCCAGGCGCCCCTCTCTCTGTGTCTCTCATGAATCAATCAATGCAATCCTTTTTAGGAAAGGAATAGAGTGTGACCCTTGAACTCGGGGGTGTGAGCATGAGCCCCTCGTTCAGTGCAGACAGGACTCAGAGGCAAATAAGCTTTTTACAAAGGGAGCACCTTTTAAGTGCGCAGCGCCCATTCTAGCCCTCCCACCACAGTCCAGCCACTAGCTTTCTGTCATATCTTATGGACATTTTAAAAACTTTCTATGAAATAGTTCATCGCATGGATGTCTCGCACTTTATGAAAACAACCGGCTCTTTTGGATAGAGCCCTTGGTTCCACATCTCCAAACCTCTAAGTCACGCTTGATGGAAACGCCTGGGCACGCAGACCCACTTGCTGTATGTTTTAGACCCGTGACAACGGATGAGCTGGAACACTGGGCCGGGTCCCCTGAAAGGGGAGTCACTGGAGAACGGTCTAAAGATATGAACGGAGAAGAGACAGCTCAGAGAATTCGGAAGAGCAAGTGCCCTGAGGTTTTAGGAGTCAATACCTTAGAGCAGACGCCATATCTGAGGTGGAGTCTCAGTGTGAATGAGGGCGAGGGGGTCCCCGGTTGCTACTCCTTCTGCCCTAGGACAGGAACAGCTTCCTCGCAGCTCTGCAGAAGCAGCTTCTGCACGCGGCTGTGGATCTCCTGGGCCAGGAGGGCCAGGAGCTGCACGGACACCAAGGGACCTAGGACCCGTTCTAGGGTTCGCATCTCGGGCCGAAGCCACCGACCGCTGGCAAAGCTCCAGGAGCCGCCTGATGGTTTCCTGGGGCCCAGCGGCACGATCCACAGGGGCAGGTAGGAGGCCACCAGGCTGCGCCCTCCAGCTGGGCTGGGCTGGGCTGGGCTGGGGGCAGCTCCTGGCGGCAGGTGCAGTAACTCCCGGGCTGTCACAGTCAGGAGGCCTTTGGCTCCTGGGAGCACGGGCCAGACGCCAGGGTCAGGTTCCGAGCCCTCGTGACCCCGAAAGCAGGCGCGACCGCCGCCGACCAAGGAGCCCGCGCCCGGGGCGGGCTGGCGGGCGCCAGACCTTGAAAAGCAGGTGCACGACCGCCGTGCCCCGGGCTCCCACTCACAGCCCGGAGGGGCCGCGGCCTGTGTGGCTTCGGGGAGTGGGGCTCCCGTCCCCTCGACCCGATTCTGCGTGGCCCTGGGAGGCCCCATCGCGGGCGGCTGTCTCCTCTCTGTCCGGGACCCACGCACCACTAGGCCCTGCTCCCACCAGGGAAGTGGCAGCAGCCCTAAAGTCTGGCGTCCGAACACCAAGGGCTCCAGCTGAGCTGCGGACCAACGTGTGCACCACTTGGCCTCAGTGACAGCCTCTGCCTGGCGCCAGCTCAGCCAGGAGGGAAAAAATGGGACCCCAGCCGCGGGGCGGGGACTGGCCCAGCCCCGCCCCGCCCCGCCCCGCCCCGCCCCGCCCGCCAGGGACCAATTGGAAGACAAGAGGCGGGGCGGCGAGGCCAACCCCAGCCCCCACCAGCCCTCTGCTGGCGGCCCAGGGCGGAGAGGAGAGCACCGGGCTAGCCAGGTGGAAGCTCAGGTGTCCAAGGGAAGAAAGTAGGAAGGTAGCTCAAGGCCACTGGGACCCGCCAGACCAAGGTCAGAGGCATCAGCCCAGGAGAGCTTCTGAAAGTGCCAACTGTCCAGCTCCTGCGAGATGCGGTGCGTCAGGGTGTCGGGGTGTCGGGAAGGGGGGCCCCAGAGACGTGCAGTGTTCCGTGCAGGGCCTCCCAGGAAATTCTCCCTGCACTGAGACGTTTGAGAATCAGCGACCTGGGCGGAAGAGCCCGAGGGGGTCCCCACCGCTCCGGTTCCTCTCGACTGGACGGCAGAGAAGCCCTCGCTAGGATCAAAAACGGGGGATGTGCCACCCAGGCAGCCCCTGGGCTCTGGAAGCGCTTCAGACCGGAAACGGGGACGCTTCCGAAGCGGCAGGAGGCCCGACCCACGTCAGCGTCGTCTGGGGCCCAGCCTCGTCTGGGGCCCTGGCGGCGGGGCGGGAGGCTCAGGGCCTGCTCAAGAGCTGGAGTCCGCAGGGCGGGCACTGCCGGCCTGGGAAAGTGGTGCGCCCCGACGCAGTACCTGTCTGAGCCACCGGAGGGCGCGTGGGTCTCTGGGACGCGGGAGGCGCGGCTCCCCGCGCGCGTGCCTGGACCAAGGACCCGGGGCGCGCGCGAGGACGGAGGACTGGCACGTAGAGGAACGATGGGCGCGTGGACGAAGGACGCGTGGCGAGCGCGGGGACAAAGGACACGCGGGGGCGCGGGGACAGAGGACAGGCGCGTGGAAGAATGATGGGCGCGTGGACGAGCACGGGCGGCGGGCGCGAGGACGAGGACGAGCGACACGTGGGGGGCGCGTGGCCAGAGGGCGGGCGCGTGGACGGAAGATGGGCGGCGGGTGCGTGGACGAAGGACACGCGCGGCCCGCCCCTGTCCCGCCCGCCGGACTCCCTGCCGCCGCTCCCTGCGCCCCAGGCCGGGCCTTGCCCAGGTTGTCTGGGGCGAGGAGCGCCCGGCGGGGCCCTGGGTCATCCTGGTGGGGAGCGCGCCCGCACCCGCACCCGCACCCGCACCCGCACCCGCACCCGCCCTGGCGCCCCGGCAGCTGCCTGGTAACCGGATTTTGGACGTTCCCGAGACGCGTGGCCCTCGCTTTTCCCCGAGTGCGTGCCCGCTTTGCACGCAGCCTTCTTATCCCGGGGCCGAGTGAGCGCGGGCTCGCTCAGGCGGCTTTGGGGAGAAGCCGCGGTGCATGCAGTGAGGCTGCCCTGCGGGAGAGCGCATGGAGGGACGGCCGGACCATCTGGGCCCTCCCTGGTGGTCGTGCTGGAGGGTTGGGGCCCGTGTGGGGAGGGCTGCCAGCTCTGAGGCCCAGCACGGTCAGGGCACGTATGTCCACAGCCCAAGCGGCCCGCTTCCTGGATGCCTCGGAGCCGCGAGGAAGGCTCGGGGCTGAGGGCGGGCGACCGCGCACGCTCTCAAGGAATGGGTGCTCGCGAGCAATCCCCCTGCAGGAGCGCTTCCTCTGGGCCAGGCCGGCCTGCTGCCCGTGGCTTCCGTGCAGCTGCATGCGCCGCCGCGGGAAACCTGGGGAAACTGAAGGTTCAAGGAGAGACCCTGGGCGTCCTTGCAGATACCTTCCCCGAGGTGGGGGGAGGGGGGGCAGAGGCGCGGCGGCGGGCGGGGCCTGAGCGGCTCAGTTGCTTGAGCTTGGGATCCTGGGGGTCAGCTCAGGCCCTCAACTCAGGGTCCTGAGGTCAGGATCTCCCGCGCTTGTCAGTCTCTCCCTCCCTCTCCCTCTGCCACCCGCCCTCCCTCAAGGGAAGAAATCATTCCTTGTGCAAAAGAAACTTGCCCAGGGATGGGGTGGGAACAGCGCTGTCTTCCAAGACTGGGCAGGAAGAGTCCTGAGTCGTTTTCTGTTTCATGGCCTCCAGGGACGAGGCCGGGGACCCCAGGGCTGTGAGCAAAGAGAGGGAGAGCATGTGGGGGGCGCGGGTGGGGGCCGGTACAGGTCTGGAGACCTGTGCTGACGTGCACGTGACCACCCCTGTGTCCACCAGCCTGGCCCCAGACGTTGCACTAAGAACCCTTGGATGTTGCTACACGTGAGCATTGCAAGGGCTATCCACTCTAGCCCGGTCGCCATAACCCTCTGGCATATTCTGTGTGACCTGGGACGCGTCATTCAGTGCTCCTGAGCCACAAGCCTCAGGCCCCTCCTCTGGACTCCGGGCATGAGCTTTGGGTGAGGGCTGGGGGACCCGGCCTATGCATACGCTGCCCCCACTTGTGCGTCGGCCCGCCTATATACAGAAACAGAAGACGGCCAACAGTAGAGTGGCAGTGGGGTTACAAGCCACCAGATGGATAGGGCTTCGCTTAAGGGGTGGGGTCCTTAGCCTTAGGCCTGTGGAGTTTCAAAGCCGAGCTGTCCCATAGGACTTCCTGAAATTCTGTCTCTAGAGCACTTGAAATGTGGCCAGTGGGAATGAGAAACTGAATCTTTCAGATTAATTCAACTGAAACTGCCACACGGGACGTGCACTATCGTATGGGGCAGCACAGTCATAGAGGGCCCTTGGATGTTCATGGACATTTTGTAAACCTTTGACATGGGATGTGTGTGTGTGTGTGTGTGTGTGTGTGTGCGCGCGCGCGCTGTGTATTTCTGGGAAGTGAGTCCGTGGCTTTCATCAGCTTCTGCTAACTACGGAAGAGGTCAGGACCTGCAGCTTTATGGCTTTGGGAGAAAGGAAGCAAGGTGAGGGAGGTGAGTGTGGCCTCTGGTAACCACTGCGGTTGCCCCTTTCTGCGTTTGTCTGTGGCTGGCTTCTCGGGATGAGCTCCTACGTCGTTGACTTCTTCCCAGCAGGCTAGGACCGCTAGCCCAAAGCGCACTGGTGTGAAGCTCAGACTCTGATGCATCCTGCAGTTTTATATTTTTTAAGATCTTCTTTATTTGGCAGAGAGAGACAGAGCGCAGAAGCAGAGGGAGCAACAGAGGGAGAGTGAGAAGCAGGCTCCCACTGAGCAGGGGACCTGATGCGGGGCTCTGTCCCACGACTCGGGGTTCACGGCCTGAGCCAAAGGAGATGCTCAACCGCTGAGCCACCCAGGCGCCCCTCTCTCTGTGTCTCTCATGAATCAATCAATGCAATCCTTTTTAGGAAAGGAATAGAGTGTGACCCTTGAACTCGGGGGTGTGAGCATGAGCCCCTCGTTCAGTGCAGACAGGACTCAGAGGCAAATAAGCTTTTTACAAAGGGAGCACCTTTTAAGTGCGCAGCGCCCATTCTAGCCCTCCCACCACAGTCCAGCCACTAGCTTTCTGTCATATCTTATGGACATTTTAAAAACTTTCTATGAAATAGTTCATCGCATGGATGTCTCGCACTTTATGAAAACAACCGGCTCTTTTGGATAGAGCCCTTGGTTCCACATCTCCAAACCTCTAAGTCACGCTTGATGGAAACGCCTGGGCACGCAGACCCACTTGCTGTATGTTTTAGACCCGTGACAACGGATGAGCTGGAACACTGGGCCGGGTCCCCTGAAAGGGGAGTCACTGGAGAACGGTCTAAAGATATGAACGGAGAAGAGACAGCTCAGAGAATTCGGAAGAACAAGTGCCCTGAGGTTTTAGGAGTCAATACCTTAGAGCAGACGCCATATCTGAGGTGGAGTCTCAGTGTTAATGAGGGCGAGGGGGTCCCCGGTTGCTACTCCTTCTGCCCTAGGACAGGAACAGCTTCCTCGCAGCTCTGCAGAAGCAGCTTCTGCACGCGGCTGTGGATCTCCTGGGCCAGGAGGGCCAGGAGCTGCACGGACACCAAGGGACCTAGGACCCGTTCCAGGGTTCGCATCTCGGGCCGAAGCCACCGACCGCTGGCAAAGCTCCAGGAGCCGCCTGACGGTTTCCTGGGGCCCAGCGGCACGATCCACAGGGGCAGGTAGGAGGCCACCAGGCTGCGCCCTCCAGCTGGGCTGGGCTGGGCTGGGCTGGGCTGGGGGCAGCTCCTGGCGGCAGGTGCAGTAACTCCCGGGCTGTCACAGTCAGGAGGCCTTTGGCTCCTGGGAGCACGGGCCAGACGCCAGGGTCAGGTTCCGAGCCCTCGTGACCCCGAAAGCAGGCGCGACCGCCGCCGACCAAGGAGCCCGCGCCCGGGGCGGGCTGGCGGGCGCCAGACCTTGAAAAGCAGGTGCACGACCGCCGTGCCCCGGGCTCCCACTCACAGCCCGGAGGGGCCGCGGCCTGTGTGGCTTCGGGGAGTGGGGCTCCCGTCCCCTCGACCCGATTCTGCGTGGCCCTGGGAGGCCCCATCGCGGGCGGCTGTCTCCTCTCTGTCCGGGACCCACGCACCACTAGGCCCTGCTCCCACCAGGGAAGTGGCAGCAGCCCTAAAGTCTGGCGTCCGAACACCAAGGGCTCCAGCTGAGCTGCGGACCAACGTGTGCACCACTTGGCCTCAGTGACAGCCTCTGCCTGGCGCCAGCTCAGCCAGGAGGGAAAAAATGGGACCCCAGCCGCGGGGCGGGGACTGGCCCAGCCCCGCCCCGCCCCGCCCCGCCCCGCCCCGCCCCGCCCGCCAGGGACCAATTGGAAGACAAGAGGCGGGGCGGCGAGGCCAACCCCAGCCCCCACCAGCCCTCTGCTGGCGGCCCAGGGCGGAGAGGAGAGCACCGGGCTAGCCAGGTGGAAGCTCAGGTGTCCAAGGGAAGAAAGTAGGAAGGTAGCTCAAGGCCACTGGGACCCGCCAGACCAAGGTCAGAGGCATCAGCCCAGGAGAGCTTCTGAAAGTGCCAACTGTCCAGCTCCTGCGAGATGCGGTGCGTCAGGGTGTCGGGGTGTCGGGAAGGGGGGCCCCAGAGACGTGCAGTGTTCCGTGCAGGGCCTCCCAGGAAATTCTCCCTGCACTGAGACGTTTGAGAATCAGCGACCTGGGCGGAAGAGCCCGAGGGGGTCCCCACCGCTCCGGTTCCTCTCGACTGGACGGCAGAGAAGCCCTCGCTAGGATCAAAAACGGGGGATGTGCCACCCAGGCAGCCCCTGGGCTCTGGAAGCGCTTCAGACCGGAAACGGGGACGCTTCCGGAGCGGCAGGAGGCCCGACCCACGTCAGCGTCGTCTGGGGCCCAGCCTCGTCTGGGGCCCTGGCGGCGGGGCGGGAGGCTCAGGGCCTGCTCAAGAGCTGGAGTCCGCAGGGCGGGCACTGCCGGCCTGGGAAAGTGGTGCGCCCCGACGCAGTACCTGTCTGAGCCACCGGAGGGCGCGTGGGTCTCTGGGACGCGGGAGGCGCGGCTCCCCGCGCGCGTGCCTGGACCAAGGACCCGGGGCGCGCGCGAGGACGGAGGACTGGCACGTAGAGGAACGATGGGCGCGTGGACGAAGGACGCGTGGCGAGCGCGGGGACAAAGGACACGCGGGGGCGCGGGGACAGAGGACAGGCGCGTGGAAGAATGATGGGCGCGTGGACGAGCACGGGCGGCGGGCGCGAGGACGAGGACGAGCGACACGTGGGGGGCGCGTGGCCAGAGGGCGGGCGCGTGGACGGAAGATGGGCGGCGGGTGCGTGGACGAAGGACACGCGCGGCCCGCCCCTGTCCCGCCCGCCGGACTCCCTGCCGCCGCTCCCTGCGCCCCAGGCCGGGCCTTGCCCAGGTTGTCTGGGGCGAGGAGCGCCCGGCGGGGCCCTGGGTCATCCTGGTGGGGAGCGCGCCCGCACCCGCACCCGCACCCGCACCCGCACCCGCACCCGCCCTGGCGCCCCGGCAGCTGCCTGGTAACCGGATTTTGGACGTTCCCGAGACGCGTGGCCCTCGCTTTTCCCCGAGTGCGTGCCCGCTTTGCACGCAGCCTTCTTATCCCGGGGCCGAGTGAGCGCGGGCTCGCTCAGGCGGCTTTGGGGAGAAGCCGCGGTGCATGCAGTGAGGCTGCCCTGCGGGAGAGCGCATGGAGGGACGGCCGGACCATCTGGGCCCTCCCTGGTGGTCGTGCTGGAGGGTTGGGGCCCGTGTGGGGAGGGCTGCCAGCTCTGAGGCCCAGCACGGTCAGGGCACGTATGTCCACAGCCCAAGCGGCCCGCTTCCTGGATGCCTCGGAGCCGCGAGGAAGGCTCGGGGCTGAGGGCGGGCGACCGCGCACGCTCTCAAGGAATGGGTGCTCGCGAGCAATCCCCCTGCAGGAGCGCTTCCTCTGGGCCAGGCCGGCCTGCTGCCCGTGGCTTCCGTGCAGCTGCATGCGCCGCCGCGGGAAACCTGGGGAAACTGAAGGTTCAAGGAGAGACCCTGGGCGTCCTTGCAGATACCTTCCCCGAGGTGGGGGGAGGGGGGGCAGAGGCGCGGCGGCGGGCGGGGCCTGAGCGGCTCAGTTGCTTGAGCTTGGGATCCTGGGGGTCAGCTCAGGCCCTCAACTCAGGGTCCTGAGGTCAGGATCTCCCGCGCTTGTCAGTCTCTCCCTCCCTCTCCCTCTGCCACCCGCCCTCCCTCAAGGGAAGAAATCATTCCTTGTGCAAAAGAAACTTGCCCAGGGATGGGGTGGGAACAGCGCTGTCTTCCAAGACTGGGCAGGAAGAGTCCTGAGTCGTTTTCTGTTTCATGGCCTCCAGGGACGAGGCCGGGGACCCCAGGGCTGTGAGCAAAGAGAGGGAGAGCATGTGGGGGGCGCGGGTGGGGGCCGGTACAGGTCTGGAGACCTGTGCTGACGTGCACGTGACCACCCCTGTGTCCACCAGCCTGGCCCCAGACGTTGCACTAAGAACCCTTGGATGTTGCTACACGTGAGCATTGCAAGGGCTATCCACTCTAGCCCGGTCGCCATAACCCTCTGGCATATTCTGTGTGACCTGGGACGCGTCATTCAGTGCTCCTGAGCCACAAGCCTCAGGCCCCTCCTCTGGACTCCGGGCATGAGCTTTGGGTGAGGGCTGGGGGACCCGGCCTATGCATACGCTGCCCCCACTTGTGCGTCGGCCCGCCTATATACAGAAACAGAAGACGGCCAACAGTAGAGTGGCAGTGGGGTTACAAGCCACCAGATGGATAGGGCTTCGCTTAAGGGGTGGGGTCCTTAGCCTTAGGCCTGTGGAGTTTCAAAGCCGAGCTGTCCCATAGGACTTCCTGAAATTCTGTCTCTAGAGCACTTGAAATGTGGCCAGTGGGAATGAGAAACTGAATCTTTCAGATTAATTCAACTGAAACTGCCACACGGGACGTGCACTATCGTATGGGGCAGCACAGTCATAGAGGGCCCTTGGATGTTCATGGACATTTTGTAAACCTTTGACATGGGATGTGTGTGTGTGTGTGTGTGTGTGTGTGTGTGTGCGCGCGCGCGCTGTGTATTTCTGGGAAGTGAGTCCGTGGCTTTCATCAGCTTCTGCTAACTACGGAAGAGGTCAGGACCTGCAGCTTTATGGCTTTGGGAGAAAGGAAGCAAGGTGAGGGAGGTGAGTGTGGCCTCTGGTAACCACTGCGGTTGCCCCTTTCTGCGTTTGTCTGTGGCTGGCTTCTCGGGATGAGCTCCTACGTCGTTGACTTCTTCCCAGCAGGCTAGGACCGCTAGCCCAAAGCGCTCTGGTGTGAAGCTCAGACTCTGATGCATCCTGCGGTTTTATATTTTTTAAGATCTTCTTTATTTGGCAGAGAGATACAGAGCGCAGAAGCAGAGGGAGCAACAGAGGGAGAGTGAGAAGCAGGCTCCCACTGAGCAGGGGACCTGATGCGGGGCTCTGTCCCACGACTCGGGGTTCACGGCCTGAGCCAAAGGAGATGCTCAACCGCTGAGCCACCCAGGCGCCCCTCTCTCTGTGTCTCTCATGAATCAATCAATGCAATCCTTTTTAGGAAAGGAATAGAGTGTGACCCTTGAACTCGGGGGTGTGAGCATGAGCCCCTCGTTCAGTGCAGACAGGACTCAGAGGCAAATAAGCTTTTTACAAAGGGAGCACCTTTTAAGTGCGCAGCGCCCATTCTAGCCCTCCCACCACAGTCCAGCCACTAGCTTTCTGTCATATCTTATGGACATTTTAAAAACTTTCTATGAAATAGTTCATCGCATGGATGTCTCGCACTTTATGAAAACAACCGGCTCTTTTGGATAGAGCCCTTGGTTCCACATCTCCAAACCTCTAAGTCACACTTGATGGAAACGCCTGGGCACGCAGACCCACTTGCTGTATGTTTTAGACCCGTGACAACGGATGAGCTGGAACACTGGGCCGGGTCCCCTGAAAGGGGAGTCACTGGAGAACGGTCTAAAGATATGAACGGAGAAGAGACAGCTCAGAGAATTCGGAAGAGCAAGTGCCCTGAGGTTTTAGGAGTCAATACCTTAGAGCAGACGCCATATCTGAGGTGGAGTCTCAGTGTGAATGAGGGCGAGGGGGTCCCCGGTTGCTACTCCTTCTGCCCTAGGACAGGAACAGCTTCCTCGCAGCTCTGCAGAAGCAGCTTCTGCACGCGGCTGTGGATCTCCTGGGCCAGGAGGGCCAGGAGCTGCACGGACACCAAGGGACCTAGGACCCGTTCCAGGGTGCGCATCTCGGGCCGAAGCCACCGACCGCTGGCAAAGCTCCAGGAGCCGCCTGACGGTTTCCTGGGGCCCAGCGGCACGATCCACAGGGGCAGGTAGGAGGCCACCAGGCTGCGCCCTCCAGCTGGGCTGGGCTGGGCTGGGCTGGGGGCAGCTCCTGGCGGCAGGTGCAGGAACTCCCGGGCTGTCACAGTCAGGAGGCCTTTGGCTCCTGAGAGCACGGGCCAGACGCCAGGGTCAGGTTCCGAGCCCTCGTGACCCCGAAAGCAGGCGCGACCGCCGCCGACCAAGGAGCCCGCGCCCGGGGCGGGCTGGCGGGCGCCAGACCTTGAAAAGCAGGTGCACGACCGCCGTGCCCCGGGCTCCCACTCACAGCCCGGAGGGGCCGCGGCCTGTGTGGCTTCGGGGAGTGGGGCTCCCGCCCCCTCGACCCGATTCTGCGCGGCCTTGGGAGGCCCCATCGCGGGCGGCTGTCTCCTCTCTGTCCGGGACCCACGCACCACTAGGCCCTGCTCCCACCAGGGAAGTGGCAGCAGCCCTAAAGTCTGGCGTCCGAACACCAAGGGCTCCAGCTGAGCTGCGGACCAACGTGTGCACCACTTGGCCTCAGTGACAGCCTCTGCCTGGCGCCGGCTCAGCCAGGAGGGAAAAAATGGGACCCCAGCCGCGGGGCGGGGACTGGCCCAGCCCCGCCCCGCCCCGCCCCGCCCCGCCCGCCAGGGACCAATTGGAAGACAAGAGGCGGGGCGGCGAGGCCAACCCCAGCCCCCACGAGCCCTCTGCTGGCGGCCCAGGGCGGAGAGGAGAGCACCGGGCTAGCCAGGTGGAAGCTCAGGTGTCCAAGGGAAGAAAGTAGGAAGGTAGCTCAAGGCCACTGGGACCCGCCAGACCAAGGTCAGAGGCATCAGCCCAGGAGAGCTTCTGAAAGTGCCAACTGTCCAGCTCCTGCGAGATGCGGTGCATCAGGGTGTCGGGGTGTCGGGAAGGGGGGCCCCAGAGACGTGCAGTGTTCCGTGCAGGGCCTCCCAGGAAATTCTCCCTGCACTGAGACGTTTGAGAATCAGCGACCTGGGCGGAAGAGCCCGAGGGGGTCCCCACCGCTCCGGTTCCTCTCGACTGGACGGCAGAGAAGCCCTCGCTAGGATCAAAAACGGGGGATGTGCCACCCAGGCAGCCCCTGGGCTCTGGAAGCGCTTCAGACCGGAAACGGGGACGCTTCCGAAGCGGCAGGAGGCCCGACCCACGTCAGCGTCGTCTGGGGCCCAGCCTCGTCTGGGGCCCTGGCGGCGGGGCGGGAGGCTCAGGGCCTGCCCAGGAGCTGGAGTCCACAGGGCGGGCACTGCCGGCCTGGGAAAGTGGTGCGCCCCGACGCAGTACCTGTCTGAGCCACCGGAGGGCGCGTGGGTCTCTGGGACGCGGGAGGCGCGGCTCCCCGCGCGCGTGCCTGGACCAAGGACCCGGGGCGCGCGCGAGGACGGAGGACTGGCACGTAGAGGAACGATGGGCGCGTGGACGAAGGACGCGTGGCGAGCGCGGGGACAAAGGACACGCGGGGGCGCGGGGACAGAGGACAGGCGCGTGGAAGAATGATGGGCGCGTGGACGAGCACGGGCGGCGGGCGCGAGGACGAGGACGAGCGACACGTGGGGGGCGCGTGGCCAGAGGGCGGGCGCGTGGACGGAAGATGGGCGGCGGGTGCGTGGACGAAGGACACGCGCGGCCCGCCCCTGTCCCGCCCGCCGGACTCCCTGCCGCCGCTCCCTGCGCCCCAGGCCGGGCCTTGCCCAGGTTGTCTGGGGCGAGGAGCGCCCGGCGGGGCCCTGGGTCATCCTGGTGGGGAGCGCGCCCGCACCCGCACCCGCACCCGCACCCGCCCCGGCGCCCCGGCAGCTGCCTGGTAACCGGATTTTGGACGTTCCCGAGACGCGTGGCCCTCGCTTTTCCCCGAGTGCGTGCCCGCTTTGCACGCAGCCTTCTTATCCCGGGGCCGAGTGAGCGCGGGCTCGCTCAGGCGGCTTTGGGGAGAAGCCGCGGTGCATGCAGTGAGGCTGCCCTGCGGGAGAGCGCATGGAGGGACGGCCGGACCATCTGGGCCCTCCCTGGTGGTCGTGCTGGAGGGTTGGGGCCCGTGTGGGGAGGGCTGCCAGCTCTGAGGCCCAGCACGGTCAGGGCACGTATGTCCACAGCCCAAGCGGCCCGCTTCCTGGATGCCTCGGAGCCGCGAGGAAGGCTCGGGGCTGAGGGCGGGCGACCGCGCACGCTCTCAAGGAATGGGTGCTCGCGAGCAATCCCCCTGCAGGAGCGCTTCCTCTGGGCCAGGCCGGCCTGCTGCCCGTGGCTTCCGTGCAGCTGCATGCGCCGCCGCGGGAAACCTGGGGAAACTGAAGGTTCAAGGAGAGACCCTGGGCGTCCTTGCAGATACCTTCCCCGAGGTGGGGGGAGGGGGGGCAGAGGCGCGGCGGCGGGCGGGGCCTGAGCGGCTCAGTTGCTTGAGCTTGGGATCCTGGGGGTCAGCTCAGGCCCTCAACTCAGGGTCCTGAGGTCAGGATCTCCCGCGCTTCTCAGTCTCTCCCTCCCTCTCCCTCTGCCACCCGCCCTCCCTCAAGGGAAGAAATCATTCCTTGTGCAAAAGAAACTTGCCCAGGGATGGGGTGGGAACAGCGCTGTCTTCCAAGACTGGGCAGGAAGAGTCCTGAGTCGTTTTCTGTTTCATGGCCTCCAGGGACGAGGCCGGGGACCCCAGGGCTGTGAGCAAAGAGAGGGAGAGCATGTGGGGGGCGCGGGTGGGGGCCGGTACAGGTCTGGAGACCTGTGCTGACGTGCACGTGACCACCCCTGTGTCCACCAGCCTGGCCCCAGACGTTGCACTAAGAACCTTTGGATGTTGCTACACGTGAGCATTGCAAGGGCTATCCACTCTAGCCCGGTCGCCATAACCCTCTGGCATATTCTGTGTGACCTGGGACGCGTCATTCAGTGCTCCTGAGCCACAAGCCTCAGGCCCCTCCTCTGGACTCCGGGCATGAGCTTTGGGTGAGGGCTGGGGGACCCGGCCTATGCATACGCTGCCCCCACTTGTGCGTCGGCCCGCCTATATACAGAAACAGAAGACGGCCAACAGTAGAGTGGCAGTGGGGTTACAAGCCGCCAGATGGATAGGGCTTCGCTTAAGGGGTGGGGTCCTTAGCCTTAGGCCTGTGGAGTTTCAGAGCCGAGCTGTCCCATAGGACTTCCTGAAATTCTGTCTCTAGAGCACTTGAAATGTGGCCAGTGGGAATGAGAAACTGAATCTTTCAGATTAATTCAACTGAAACTGCCACACGGGACGTGCACTATCGTATGGGGCAGCACAGTCATAGAGGGCCCTTGGATGTTCATGGACATTTTGTAAACCTTTGACATGGGATGTGTGTGTGTGTGTGTGTGTGTGTGTGTGTGCGCGCGCGCGCTGTGTATTTCTGGGAAGTGAGTCCGTGGCTTTCATCAGCTTCTGCTAACTACGGAAGAGGTCAGGACCTGCAGCTTTATGGCTTTGGGAGAAAGGAAGCAAGGTGAGGGAGGTGAGTGTGGCCTCTGGTAACCACTGCGGTTGCCCCTTTCTGCGTTTGTCTGTGGCTGGCTTCTCGGGATGAGCTCCTACGTCGTTGACTTCTTCCCAGCAGGCTAGGACCCCTAGCCCAAAGCGCACTGGTGTGAAGCTCAGACTCTGATGCATCCTGCAGTTTTATATTTTTTAAGATCTTCTTTATTTGGCAGAGAGAGACAGAGCGCAGAAGCAGAGGGAGCAACAGAGGGAGAGTGAGAAGCAGGCTCCCACTGAGCAGGGGACCTGGTGCGGGGCTCTGTCCCACGACTCGGGGTTCACGGCCTGAGCCAAAGGAGATGCTCAACCGCTGAGCCACCCAGGCGCCCCTCTCTCTGTGTCTCTCATGAATCAATCAATGCAATCCTTTTTAGGAAAGGAATAGAGTGTGACCCTTGAACTCGGGGGTGTGAGCATGAGCCCCTCGTTCAGTGCAGACAGGACTCAGAGGCAAATAAGCTTTTTACAAAGGGAGCACCTTTTAAGTGCGCAGCGCCCATTCTAGCCCTCCCACCACAGTCCAGCCACTAGCTTTCTGTCATATCTTATGGACATTTTAAAAACTTTCTATGAAATAGTTCATCGCATGGATGTCTCGCACTTTATGAAAACAACCGGCTCTTTTGGATAGAGCCCTTGGTTCCACATCTCCAAACCTCTAAGTCACGCTTGATGGAAACGCCTGGGCACGCAGACCCACTTGCTGTATGTTTTAGACCCGTGACAACGGATGAGCTGGAACACTGGGCCGGGTCCCCTGAAAGGGGAGTCACTGGAGAACGGTCTAAAGATATGAACGGAGAAGAGACAGCTCAGAGAATTCGGAAGAACAAGTGCCCTGAGGTTTTAGGAGTCAATACCTTAGAGCAGACGCCATATCTGAGGTGGAGTCTCAGTGTGAATGAGGGCGAGGGGGTCCCCGGTTGCTACTCCTTCTGCCCTAGGACAGGAACAGCTTCCTCGCAGCTCTGCAGAAGCAGCTTCTGCACGCGGCTGTGGATCTCCTGGGCCAGGAGGGCCAGGAGCTGCACGGACACCAAGGGACCTAGGACCCGTTCCAGGGTTCGCATCTCGGGCCGAAGCCACCGACCGCTGGCAAAGCTCCAGGAGCCGCCTGACGGTTTCCTGGGGCCCAGCGGCACGATCCACAGGGGCAGGTAGGAGGCCACCAGGCTGCGCCCTCCAGCTGGGCTGGGCTGGGCTGGGCTGGGGGCAGCTCCTGGCGGCAGGTGCAGTAACTCCCGGGCTGTCACAGTCAGGAGGCCTTTGGCTCCTGGGAGCACGGGCCAGACGCCAGGGTCAGGTTCCGAGCCCTCGTGACCCCGAAAGCAGGCGCGACCGCCGCCGACCAAGGAGCCCGCACCCGGGGCGGGCTGGCGGGCGCCAGACCTTGAAAAGCAGGTGCACGACCGCCGTGCCCCGGGCTCCCACTCACAGCCCGGAGGGGCCGCGGCCTGTGTGGCTTCGGGGAGTGGGGCTCCCGCCCCCTCGACCCGATTCTGCGTGGCCTTGGGAGGCCCCATCGCGGGCGGCTGTCTCCTCTCTGTCCGGGACCCACGCACCACTAGGCCCTGCTCCCACCAGGGAAGTGGCAGCAGCCCTAAAGTCTGGCGTCCGAACACCAAGGGCTCCAGCTGAGCTGCGGACCAACGTGTGCACCACTTGGCCTCAGTGACAGCCTCTGCCTGGCGCCGGCTCAGCCAGGAGGGAAAAAATGGGACCCCAGCCGCGGGGCGGGGACTGGCCCCGCCCCGCCCCGCCCCGCCCCGCCCCGCCCGCCAGGGACCAATTGGAAGACAAGAGGCGGGGCGGCGAGGCCAACCCCAGCCCCCACGAGCCCTCTGCTGGCGGCCCAGGGCGGAGAGGAGAGCACCGGGCTAGCCAGGTGGAAGCTCAGGTGTCCAAGGGAAGAAAGTAGGAAGGTAGCTCAAGGCCACTGGGACCCGCCAGACCAAGGTCAGAGGCATCAGCCCAGGAGAGCTTCTGAAAGTGCCAACTGTCCAGCTCCTGCGAGATGCGGTGCGTCAGGGTGTCGGGGTGTCGGGAAGGGGGGCCCCAGAGACGTGCAGTGTTCCGTGCAGGGCCTCCCAGGAAATTCTCCCTGCACTGAGACGTTTGAGAATCAGCGACCTGGGCGGAAGAGCCCGAGGGGGTCCCCACCGCTCCGGTTCCTCTCGACTGGACGGCAGAGAAGCCCTCGCTAGGATCAAAAACGGGGGATGTGCCACCCAGGCAGCCCCTGGGCTCTGGAAGCGCTTCAGACCGGAAACGGGGACGCTTCCGAAGCGGCAGGAGGCCCGACCCACGTCAGCGTCGTCTGGGGCCCAGCCTCGTCTGGGGCCCTGGCGGCGGGGCGGGAGGCTCAGGGCCTGCCCAGGAGCTGGAGTCCGCAGGGCGGGCACTGCCGGCCTGGGAAAGTGGTGCGCCCCGACGCAGTACCTGTCTGAGCCACCGGAGGGCGCGTGGGTCTCTGGGACGCGGGAGGCGCGGCTCCCCGCGCGCGTGCCTGGACCAAGGACCCGGGGCGCGCGCGAGGACGGAGGACTGGCACGTAGAGGAACGATGGGCGCGTGGACGAAGGACGCGTGGCGAGCGCGGGGACAAAGGACACGCGGGGGCGCGGGGACAGAGGACAGGCGCGTGGAAGAATGATGGGCGCGTGGACGAGCACGGGCGGCGGGCGCGAGGACGAGGACGAGCGACACGTGGGGGGCGCGTGGCCAGAGGGCGGGCGCGTGGACGGAAGATGGGCGGCGGGTGCGTGGACGAAGGACACGCGCGGCCCGCCCCTGTCCCGCCCGCCGGACTCCCTGCCGCCGCTCCCTGCGCCCCAGGCCGGGCCTTGCCCAGGTTGTCTGGGGCGAGGAGCGCCCGGCGGGGCCCTGGGTCATCCTGGTGGGGAGCGCGCCCGCACCCGCACCCGCACCCGCACCCGCACCCGCCCGGGCGCCCCGGCAGCTGCCTGGTAACCGGATTTTGGACGTTCCCGAGACGCGTGGCCCTCGCTTTTCCCCGAGTGCGTGCCCGCTTTGCACGCAGCCTTCTTATCCCGGGGCCGAGTGAGCGCGGGCTCGCTCAGGCGGCTTTGGGGAGAAGCCGCGGTGCATGCAGTGAGGCTGCCCTGCGGGAGAGCGCATGGAGGGACGGCCGGACCATCTGGGCCCTCCCTGGTGGTCGTGCTGGAGGGTTGGGGCCCGTGTGGGGAGGGCTGCCAGCTCTGAGGCCCAGCACGGTCAGGGCACGTATGTCCACAGCCCAAGCGGCCCGCTTCCTGGATGCCTCGGAGCCGCGAGGAAGGCTCGGGGCTGAGGGCGGGCGACCGCGCACGCTCTCAAGGAATGGGTGCTCGCGAGCAATCCCCCTGCAGGAGCGCTTCCTCTGGGCCAGGCCGGCCTGCTGCCCGTGGCTTCCGTGCAGCTGCATGCGCCGCCGCGGGAAACCTGGGGAAACTGAAGGTTCAAGGAGAGACCCTGGGCGTCCTTGCAGATACCTTCCCCGAGGTGGGGGGAGGGGGGGCAGAGGCGCGGCGGCGGGCGGGGCCTGAGCGGCTCAGTTGCTTGAGCTTGGGATCCTGGGGGTCAGCTCAGGCCCTCAACTCAGGGTCCTGAGGTCAGGATCTCCCGCGCTTCTCAGTCTCTCCCTCCCTCTCCCTCTGCCACCCGCCCTCCCTCAAGGGAAGAAATCATTCCTTGTGCAAAAGAAACTTGCCCAGGGATGGGGTGGGAACAGCGCTGTCTTCCAAGACTGGGCAGGAAGAGTCCTGAGTCGTTTTCTGTTTCATGGCCTCCAGGGACGAGGCCGGGGACCCCAGGGCTGTGAGCAAAGAGAGGGAGAGCATGTGGGGGGCGCGGGTGGGGGCCGGTACAGGTCTGGAGACCTGTGCTGACGTGCACGTGACCACCCCTGTGTCCACCAGCCTGGCCCCAGACGTTGCACTAAGAACCTTTGGATGTTGCTACACGTGAGCATTGCAAGGGCTATCCACTCTAGCCCGGTCGCCATAACCCTCTGGCATATTCTGTGTGACCTGGGACGCGTCATTCAGTGCTCCTGAGCCACAAGCCTCAGGCCCCTCCTCTGGACTCCGGGCATGAGCTTTGGGTGAGGGCTGGGGGACCCGGCCTATGCATACGCTGCCCCCACTTGGGCGTCGGCCCGCCTATATACAGAAACAGAAGACGGCCAACAGTAGAGTGGCAGTGGGGTTACAAGCCACCAGATGGATAGGGCTTCGCTTAAGGGGTGGGGTCCTTAGCCTTAGGCCTGTGGAGTTTCAAAGCCGAGCTGTCCCATAGGACTTCCTGAAATTCTGTCTCTAGAGCACTTGAAATGTGGCCAGTGGGAATGAGAAACTGAATCTTTCAGATTAATTCAACTGAAACTGCCACACGGGACGTGCACTATCGTATGGGGCAGCACAGTCATAGAGGGCCCTTGGATGTTCATGGACATTTTGTAAACCTTTGACATGGGATGTGTGTGTGTGTGTGTGTGTGCGCGCGCGCGCTGTGTATTTCTGGGAAGTGAGTCCGTGGCTTTCATCAGCTTCTGCTAACTACGGAAGAGGTCAGGACCTGCAGCTTTATGGCTTTGGGAGAAAGGAAGCAAGGTGAGGGAGGTGAGTGTGGCCTCTGGTAACCACTGCGGTTGCCCCTTTCTGTGTTTGTCCGTGGCTGGCTTCTCGGGATGAGCTCCTACGTCGTTGACTTCTTCCCAGCAGGCTAGGACCCCTAGCCCAAAGCGCTCTGGTGTGAAGCTCAGACTCTGATGCATCCTGCGGTTTTATATTTTTTAAGATCTTCTTTATTTGGCAGAGAGAGACAGAGCGCAGAAGCAGAGGGAGCAACAGAGGGAGAGTGAGAAGCAGGCTCCCACTGAGCAGGGGACCTGATGCGGGGCTGTGTCCCACGACTCGGGGTTCACGGCCTGAGCCAAAGGAGATGCTCAACCGCTGAGCCACCCAGGCGCCCCTCTCTCTGTGTCTCTCATGAATCAATCAATGCAATCCTTTTTAGGAAAGGAATAGAGTGTGACCCTTGAACTCGGGGGTGTGAGCATGAGCCCCTCGTTCAGTGCAGACAGGACTCAGAGGCAAATAAGCTTTTTACAAAGGGAGCACCTTTTAAGTGCGCAGCGCCCATTCTAGCCCTCCCACCACAGTCCAGCCACTAGCTTTCTGTCATATCTTATGGACATTTTAAAAACTTTCTATGAAATAGTTCATCGCATGGATGTCTCGCACTTTATGAAAACAACCGGCTCTTTTGGATAGAGCCCTTGGTTCCACATCTCCAAACCTCTAAGTCACGCTTGATGGAAACGCCTGGGCACGCAGACCCACTTGCTGTATGTTTTAGACCCGTGACAACGGATGAGCTGGAACACTGGGCCGGGTCCCCTGAAAGGGGAGTCACTGGAGAACGGTCTAAAGATATGAACGGAGAAGAGACAGCTCAGAGAATTCGGAAGAGCAAGTGCCCTGAGGTTTTAGGAGTCAATACCTTAGAGCAGACGCCATATCTGAGGTGGAGTCTCAGTGTGAATGAGGGCGAGGGGGTCCCCGGTTGCTACTCCTTCTGCCCTAGGACAGGAACAGCTTCCTCGCAGCTCTGCAGAAGCAGCTTCTGCACGCGGCTGTGGATCTCCTGGGCCAGGAGGGCCAGGAGCTGCACGGACACCAAGGGACCTAGGACCCGTTCCAGGGTTCGCATCTCGGGCCGAAGCCACCGACCGCTGGCAAAGCTCCAGGAGCCGCCTGATGGTTTCCTGGGGCCCAGCGGCACGATCCACAGGGGCAGGTAGGAGGCCACCAGGCTGCGCCCTCCAGCTGGGCTGGGCTGGGCTGGGCTGGGGGCAGCTCCTGGCGGCAGGTGCAGTAACTCCCGGGCTGTCACAGTCAGGAGGCCTTTGGCTCCTGGGAGCACGGGCCAGACGCCAGGGTCAGGTTCCGAGCCCTCGTGACCCCGAAAGCAGGCGCGACCGCCGCCGACCAAGGAGCCCGCGCCCGGGGCGGGCTGGCGGGCGCCAGACCTTGAAAAGCAGGTGCACGACCGCCGTGCCCCGGGCTCCCACTCACAGCCCGGAGGGGCCGCGGCCTGTGTGGCTTCGGGGAGTGGGGCTCCCGCCCCCTCGACCCGATTCTGCGTGGCCTTGGGAGGCCCCATCGCGGGCGGCTGTCTCCTCTCTGTCCGGGACCCACGCACCACTAGGCCCTGCTCCCACCAGGGAAGTGGCAGCAGCCCTAAAGTCTGGCGTCCGAACACCAAGGGCTCCAGCTGAGCTGCGGACCAACGTGTGCACCACTTGGCCTCAGTGACAGCCTCTGCCTGGCGCCGGCTCAGCCAGGAGGGAAAAAATGGGACCCCAGCCGCGGGGCGGGGACTGGCCCAGCCCCGCCCCGCCCCGCCCCGCCCCGCCCGCCAGGGACCAATTGGAAGACAAGAGGCGGGGCGGCGAGGCCAACCCCAGCCCCCACGAGCCCTCTGCTGGCGGCCCAGGGCGGAGAGGAGAGCACCGGGCTAGCCAGGTGGAAGCTCAGGTGTCCAAGGGAAGAAAGTAGGAAGGTAGCTCAAGGCCACTGGGACCCGCCAGACCAAGGTCAGAGGCATCAGCCCAGGAGAGCTTCTGAAAGTGCCAACTGTCCAGCTCCTGCGAGATGCGGTGCGTCAGGGTGTCGGGGTGTCGGGAAGGGGGGCCCCAGAGACGTGCAGTGTTCTGTGCAGGGCCTCCCAGGAAATTCTCCCTGCACTGAGACGTTTGAGAATCAGCGACCTGGGCGGAAGAGCCCGAGGGGGTCCCCACCGCTCCGGTTCCTCTCGACTGGACGGCAGAGAAGCCCTCGCTAGGATCAAAAACGGGGGATGTGCCACCCAGGCAGCCCCTGGGCTCTGGAAGCGCTTCAGACCGGAAACGGGGACGCTTCCGAAGCGGCAGGAGGCCCGACCCACGTCAGCGTCGTCTGGGGCCCAGCCTCGTCTGGGGCCCTGGCGGCGGGGCGGGAGGCTCAGGGCCTGCCCAGGAGCTGGAGTCCGCAGGGCGGGCACTGCCGGCCTGGGAAAGTGGTGCGCCCCGACGCAGTACCTGTCTGAGCCACCGGAGGGCGCGTGGGTCTCTGGGACGCGGGAGGCGCGGCTCCCCGCGCGCGTGCCTGGACCAAGGACCCGGGGCGCGCGCGAGGACGGAGGACTGGCACGTAGAGGAACGATGGGCGCGTGGACGAAGGACGCGTGGCGAGCGCGGGGACAAAGGACACGCGGGGGCGCGGGGACAGAGGACAGGCGCGTGGAAGAATGATGGGCGCGTGGACGAGCACGGGCGGCGGGCGCGAGGACGAGGACGAGCGACACGTGGGGGGCGCGTGGCCAGAGGGCGGGCGCGTGGACGGAAGATGGGCGGCGGGTGCGTGGACGAAGGACACGCGCGGCCCGCCCCTGTCCCGCCCGCCGGACTCCCTGCCGCCGCTCCCTGCGCCCCAGGCCGGGCCTTGCCCAGGTTGTCTGGGGCGAGGAGCGCCCGGCGGGGCCCTGGGTCATCCTGGTGGGGAGCGCGCCCGCACCCGCACCCGCACCCGCACCCGCACCCGCACCCGCACCCGCACCCGCCCGGGCGCCCCGGCAGCTGCCTGGTAACCGGATTTTGGACGTTCCCGAGACGCGTGGCCCTCGCTTTTCCCCGAGTGCGTGCCCGCTTTGCACGCAGCCTTCTTATCCCGGGGCCGAGTGAGCGCGGGCTCGCTCAGGCGGCTTTGGGGAGAAGCCGCGGTGCATGCAGTGAGGCTGCCCTGCGGGAGAGCGCATGGAGGGACGGCCGGACCATCTGGGCCCTCCCTGGTGGTCGTGCTGGAGGGTTGGGGCCCGTGTGGGGAGGGCTGCCAGCTCTGAGGCCCAGCACGGTCAGGGCACGTATGTCCACAGCCCAAGCGGCCCGCTTCCTGGATGCCTCGGAGCCGCGAGGAAGGCTCGGGGCTGAGGGCGGGCGACCGCGCACGCTCTCAAGGAATGGGTGCTCGCGAGCAATCCCCCTGCAGGAGCGCTTCCTCTGGGCCAGGCCGGCCTGCTGCCCGTGGCTTCCGTGCAGCTGCATGCGCCGCCGCGGGAAACCTGGGGAAACTGAAGGTTCAAGGAGAGACCCTGGGCGTCCTTGCAGATACCTTCCCCGAGGTGGGGGGAGGGGGGACAGAGGCGCGGCGGCGGGCGGGGCCTGAGCGGCTCAGTTGCTTGAGCTTGGGATCCTGGGGGTCAGCTCAGGCCCTCAACTCAGGGTCCTGAGGTCAGGATCTCCCGCGCTTCTCAGTCTCTCCCTCCCTCTCCCTCTGCCACCCGCCCTCCCTCAAGGGAAGAAATCATTCCTTGTGCAAAAGAAACTTGCCCAGGGATGGGGTGGGAACAGCGCTGTCTTCCAAGACTGGGCAGGAAGAGTCCTGAGTCGTTTTCTGTTTCATGGCCTCCAGGGACGAGGCCGGGGACCCCAGGGCTGTGAGCAAAGAGAGGGAGAGCATGTGGGGGGCGCGGGTGGGGGCCGGTACAGGTCTGGAGACCTGTGCTGACGTGCACGTGACCACCCCTGTGTCCACCAGCCTGGCCCCAGACGTTGCACTAAGAACCTTTGGATGTTGCTACACGTGAGCATTGCAAGGGCTATCCACTCTAGCCCGGTCGCCATAACCCTCTGGCATATTCTGTGTGACCTGGGACGCGTCATTCAGTGCTCCTGAGCCACAAGCCTCAGGCCCCTCCTCTGGACTCCGGGCATGAGCTTTGGGTGAGGGCTGGGGGACCCGGCCTATGCATACGCTGCCCCCACTTGGGCGTCGGCCCGCCTATATACAG
Organism: Canis lupus baileyi; assembly: GCF_048164855.1. Classification (NCBI taxonomy): domain Eukaryota; kingdom Metazoa; phylum Chordata; class Mammalia; order Carnivora; family Canidae; genus Canis; species Canis lupus. The sequence goes on from NW_027326463.1 coordinate 123,757, forward strand.
AAACAGAAGACGGCCAACAGTAGAGTGGCAGTGGGGTTACAAGCCGCCAGATGGATAGGGCTTCGCTTAAGGGGTGGGGTCCTTAGCCTTAGGCCTGTGGAGTTTCAGAGCCGAGCTGTCCCATAGGACTTCCTGAAATTCTGTCTCTAGAGCACTTGAAATGTGGCCAGTGGGAATGAGAAACTGAATCTTTCAGATTAATTCAACTGAAACTGCCACACGGGACGTGCACTATCGTATGGGGCAGCACAGTCATAGAGGGCCCTTGGATGTTCATGGACATTTTGTAAACCTTTGACATGGGATGTGTGTGTGTGTGTGTGTGTGTGTGTGCGCGCGCGCGCTGTGTATTTCTGGGAAGTGAGTCCGTGGCTTTCATCAGCTTCTGCTAACTACGGAAGGGGTCAGGACCTGCAGCTTTATGGCTTTGGGAGAAAGGAAGCAAGGTGAGGGAGGTGAGTGTGGCCTCTGGTAACCACTGCGGTTGCCCCTTTCTGTGTTTGTCCGTGGCTGGCTTCTCGGGATGAGCTCCTACGTCGTTGACTTCTTCCCAGCAGGCTAGGACCCCTAGCCCAAAGCGCTCTGGTGTGAAGCTCAGACTCTGATGCATCCTGCGGTTTTATATTTTTTAAGATCTTCTTTATTTGGCAGAGAGAGACAGAGCGCAGAAGCAGAGGGAGCAACAGAGGGAGAGTGAGAAGCAGGCTCCCACTGAGCAGGGGACCTGATGCGGGGCTGTGTCCCACGACTCGGGGTTCACGGCCTGAGCCAAAGGAGATGCTCAACCGCTGAGCCACCCAGGCGCCCCTCTCTCTGTGTCTCTCATGAATCAATCAATGCAATCCTTTTTAGGAAAGGAATAGAGTGTGACCCTTGAACTCGGGGGTGTGAGCATGAGCCCCTCGTTCAGTGCAGACAGGACTCAGAGGCAAATAAGCTTTTTACAAAGGGAGCACCTTTTAAGTGCGCAGCGCCCATTCTAGCCCTCCCACCACAGTCCAGCCACTAGCTTTCTGTCATATCTTATGGACATTTTAAAAACTTTCTATGAAATAGTTCATCGCATGGATGTCTCGCACTTTATGAAAACAACCGGCTCTTTTGGATAGAGCCCTTGGTTCCACATCTCCAAACCTCTAAGTCACGCTTGATGGAAACGCCTGGGCACGCAGACCCACTTGCTGTATGTTTTAGACCCGTGACAACGGATGAGCTGGAACACTGGGCCGGGTCCCCTGAAAGGGGAGTCACTGGAGAACGGTCTAAAGATATGAACGGAGAAGAGACAGCTCAGAGAATTCGGAAGAGCAAGTGCCCTGAGGTTTTAGGAGTCAATACCTTAGAGCAGACGCCATATCTGAGGTGGAGTCTCAGTGTGAATGAGGGCGAGGGGGTCCCCGGTTGCTACTCCTTCTGCCCTAGGACAGGAACAGCTTCCTCGCAGCTCTGCAGAAGCAGCTTCTGCACGCGGCTGTGGATCTCCTGGGCCAGGAGGGCCAGGAGCTGCACGGACACCAAGGGACCTAGGACCCGTTCCAGGGTTCGCATCTCGGGCCGAAGCCACCGACCGCTGGCAAAGCTCCAGGAGCCGCCTGACGGTTTCCTGGGGCCCAGCGGCACGATCCACAGGGGCAGGTAGGAGGCCACCAGGCTGCGCCCTCCAGCTGGGCTGGGCTGGGCTGGGCTGGGCTGGGGGCAGCTCCTGGCGGCAGGTGCAGTAACTCCCGGGCTGTCACAGTCAGGAGGCCTTTGGCTCCTGGGAGCACGGGCCAGACGCCAGGGTCAGGTTCCGAGCCCTCGTGACCCCGAAAGCAGGCGCGACCGCCGCCGACCAAGGAGCCCGCGCCCGGGGCGGGCTGGCGGGCGCCAGACCTTGAAAAGCAGGTGCACGACCGCCGTGCCCCGGGCTCCCACTCACAGCCCGGAGGGGCCGCGGCCTGTGTGGCTTCGGGGAGTGGGGCTCCCGCCCCCTCGACCCGATTCTGCGTGGCCTTGGGAGGCCCCATCGCGGGCGGCTGTCTCCTCTCTGTCCGGGACCCACGCACCACTAGGCCCTGCTCCCACCAGGGAAGTGGCAGCAGCCCTAAAGTCTGGCGTCCGAACACCAAGGGCTCCAGCTGAGCTGCGGACCAACGTGTGCACCACTTGGCCTCAGTGACAGCCTCTGCCTGGCGCCGGCTCAGCCAGGAGGGAAAAAATGGGACCCCAGCCGCGGGGCGGGGACTGGCCCCGCCCCGCCCCGCCCCGCCCCGCCCCGCCCGCCAGGGACCAATTGGAAGACAAGAGGCGGGGCGGCGAGGCCAACCCCAGCCCCCACGAGCCCTCTGCTGGCGGCCCAGGGCGGAGAGGAGAGCACCGGGCTAGCCAGGTGGAAGCTCAGGTGTCCAAGGGAAGAAAGTAGGAAGGTAGCTCAAGGCCACTGGGACCCGCCAGACCAAGGTCAGAGGCATCAGCCCAGGAGAGCTTCTGAAAGTGCCAACTGTCCAGCTCCTGCGAGATGCGGTGCGTCAGGGTGTCGGGGTGTCGGGAAGGGGGGCCCCAGAGACGTGCAGTGTTCCGTGCAGGGCCTCCCAGGAAATTCTCCCTGCACTGAGACGTTTGAGAATCAGCGACCTGGGCGGAAGAGCCCGAGGGGGTCCCCACCGCTCCGGTTCCTCTCGACTGGACGGCAGAGAAGCCCTCGCTAGGATCAAAAACGGGGGATGTGCCACCCAGGCAGCCCCTGGGCTCTGGAAGCGCTTCAGACCGGAAACGGGGACGCTTCCGAAGCGGCAGGAGGCCCGACCCACGTCAGCGTCGTCTGGGGCCCAGCCTCGTCTGGGGCCCTGGCGGCGGGGCGGGAGGCTCAGGGCCTGCCCAGGAGCTGGAGTCCGCAGGGCGGGCACTGCCGGCCTGGGAAAGTGGTGCGCCCCGACGCAGTACCTGTCTGAGCCACCGGAGGGCGCGTGGGTCTCTGGGACGCGGGAGGCGCGGCTCCCCGCGCGCGTGCCTGGACCAAGGACCCGGGGCGCGCGCGAGGACGGAGGACTGGCACGTAGAGGAACGATGGGCGCGTGGACGAAGGACGCGTGGCGAGCGCGGGGACAAAGGACACGCGGGGGCGCGGGGACAGAGGACAGGCGCGTGGAAGAATGATGGGCGCGTGGACGAGCACGGGCGGCGGGCGCGAGGACGAGGACGAGCGACACGTGGGGGGCGCGTGGCCAGAGGGCGGGCGCGTGGACGGAAGATGGGCGGCGGGTGCGTGGACGAAGGACACGCGCGGCCCGCCCCTGTCCCGCCCGCCGGACTCCCTGCCGCCGCTCCCTGCGCCCCAGGCCGGGCCTTGCCCAGGTTGTCTGGGGCGAGGAGCGCCCGGCGGGGCCCTGGGTCATCCTGGTGGGGAGCGCGCCCGCACCCGCACCCGCACCCGCACCCGCACCCGCACCCGCCCGGGCGCCCCGGCAGCTGCCTGGTAACCGGATTTTGGACGTTCCCGAGACGCGTGGCCCTCGCTTTTCCCCGAGTGCGTGCCCGCTTTGCACGCAGCCTTCTTATCCCGGGGCCGAGTGAGCGCGGGCTCGCTCAGGCGGCTTTGGGGAGAAGCCGCGGTGCATGCAGTGAGGCTGCCCTGCGGGAGAGCGCATGGAGGGACGGCCGGACCATCTGGGCCCTCCCTGGTGGTCGTGCTGGAGGGTTGGGGCCCGTGTGGGGAGGGCTGCCAGCTCTGAGGCCCAGCACGGTCAGGGCACGTATGTCCACAGCCCAAGCGGCCCGCTTCCTGGATGCCTCGGAGCCGCGAGGAAGGCTCGGGGCTGAGGGCGGGCGACCGCGCACGCTCTCAAGGAATGGGTGCTCGCGAGCAATCCCCCTGCAGGAGCGCTTCCTCTGGGCCAGGCCGGCCTGCTGCCCGTGGCTTCCGTGCAGCTGCATGCGCCGCCGCGGGAAACCTGGGGAAACTGAAGGTTCAAGGAGAGACCCTGGGCGTCCTTGCAGATACCTTCCCCGAGGTGGGGGGAGGGGGGGCAGAGGCGCGGCGGCGGGCGGGGCCTGAGCGGCTCAGTTGCTTGAGCTTGGGATCCTGGGGGTCAGCTCAGGCCCTCAACTCAGGGTCCTGAGGTCAGGATCTCCCGCGCTTGTCAGTCTCTCCCTCCCTCTCCCTCTGCCACCCGCCCTCCCTCAAGGGAAGAAATCATTCCTTGTGCAAAAGAAACTTGCCCAGGGATGGGGTGGGAACAGCGCTGTCTTCCAAGACTGGGCAGGAAGAGTCCTGAGTCGTTTTCTGTTTCATGGCCTCCAGGGACGAGGCCGGGGACCCCAGGGCTGTGAGCAAAGAGAGGGAGAGCATGTGGGGGGCGCGGGTGGGGGCCGGTACAGGTCTGGAGACCTGTGCTGACGTGCACGTGACCACCCCTGTGTCCACCAGCCTGGCCCCAGACGTTGCACTAAGAACCTTTGGATGTTGCTACACGTGAGCATTGCAAGGGCTATCCACTCTAGCCCGGTCGCCATAACCCTCTGGCATATTCTGTGTGACCTGGGACGCGTCATTCAGTGCTCCTGAGCCACAAGCCTCAGGCCCCTCCTCTGGACTCCGGGCATGAGCTTTGGGTGAGGGCTGGGGGACCCGGCCTATGCATACGCTGCCCCCACTTGTGCGTCGGCCCGCCTATATACAGAAACAGAAGACGGCCAACAGTAGAGTGGCAGTGGGGTTACAAGCCGCCAGATGGATAGGGCTTCGCTTAAGGGGTGGGGTCCTTAGCCTGAGGCCTGTGGAGTTTCAGAGCCGAGCTGTCCCATAGGACTTCCTGAAATTCTGTCTCTAGAGCACTTGAAATGTGGCCAGTGGGAATGAGAAACTGAATCTTTCAGATTAATTCAACTGAAACTGCCACACGGGACGTGCACTATCGTATGGGGCAGCACAGTCATAGAGGGCCCTTGGATGTTCATGGACATTTTGTAAACCTTTGACATGGGATGTGTGTGTGTGTGTGTGTGTGTGTGCGCGCGCGCTGTGTATTTCTGGGAAGTGAGTCCGTGGCTTTCATCAGCTTCTGCTAACTACGGAAGAGGTCAGGACCTGCAGCTTTATGGCTTTGGGAGAAAGGAAGCAAGGTGAGGGAGGTGAGTGTGGCCTCTGGTAACCACTGCGGTTGCCCCTTTCTGCGTTTGTCTGTGGCTGGCTTCTCGGGATGAGCTCCTACGTCGTTGACTTCTTCCCAGCAGGCTAGGACCGCTAGCCCAAAGCGCACTGGTGTGAAGCTCAGACTCTGATGCATCCTGCAGTTTTATATTTTTTAAGATCTTCTTTATTTGGCAGAGAGAGACAGAGCGCAGAAGCAGAGGGAGCAACAGAGGGAGAGTGAGAAGCAGGCTCCCACTGAGCAGGGGACCTGATGCGGGGCTGTGTCCCACGACTCGGGGTTCACGGCCTGAGCCAAAGGAGATGCTCAACCGCTGAGCCACCCAGGCGCCCCTCTCTCTGTGTCTCTCATGAATCAATCAATGCAATCCTTTTTAGGAAAGGAATAGAGTGTGACCCTTGAACTCGGGGGTGTGAGCATGAGCCCCTCGTTCAGTGCAGACAGGACTCAGAGGCAAATAAGCTTTTTACAAAGGGAGCACCTTTTAAGTGCGCAGCGCCCATTCTAGCCCTCCCACCACAGTCCAGCCACTAGCTTTCTGTCATATCTTATGGACATTTTAAAAACTTTCTATGAAATAGTTCATCGCATGGATGTCTCGCACTTTATGAAAACAACCGGCTCTTTTGGATAGAGCCCTTGGTTCCACATCTCCAAACCTCTAAGTCACGCTTGATGGAAACGCCTGGGCACGCAGACCCACTTGCTGTATGTTTTAGACCCGTGACAACGGATGAGCTGGAACACTGGGCCGGGTCCCCTGAAAGGGGAGTCACTGGAGAACGGTCTAAAGATATGAACGGAGAAGAGACAGCTCAGAGAATTCGGAAGAACAAGTGCCCTGAGGTTTTAGGAGTCAATACCTTAGAGCAGACGCCATATCTGAGGTGGAGTCTCAGTGTGAATGAGGGCGAGGGGGTCCCCGGTTGCTACTCCTTCTGCCCTAGGACAGGAACAGCTTCCTCGCAGCTCTGCAGAAGCAGCTTCTGCACGCGGCTGTGGATCTCCTGGGCCAGGAGGGCCAGGAGCTGCACGGACACCAAGGGACCTAGGACCCGTTCCAGGGTTCGCATCTCGGGCCGAAGCCACCGACCGCTGGCAAAGCTCCAGGAGCCGCCTGACGGTTTCCTGGGGCCCAGCGGCACGATCCACAGGGGCAGGTAGGAGGCCACCAGGCTGCGCCCTCCAGCTGGGCTGGGCTGGGCTGGGCTGGGGGCAGCTCCTGGCGGCAGGTGCAGTAACTCCCGGGCTGTCACAGTCAGGAGGCCTTTGGCTCCTGGGAGCACGGGCCAGACGCCAGGGTCAGGTTCCGAGCCCTCGTGACCCCGAAAGCAGGCGCGACCGCCGCCGACCAAGGAGCCCGCGCCCGGGGCGGGCTGGCGGGCGCCAGACCTTGAAAAGCAGGTGCACGACCGCCGTGCCCCGGGCTCCCACTCACAGCCCGGAGGGGCCGCGGCCTGTGTGGCTTCGGGGAGTGGGGCTCCCGCCCCCTCGACCCGATTCTGCGTGGCCTTGGGAGGCCCCATCGCGGGCGGCTGTCTCCTCTCTGTCCGGGACCCACGCACCACTAGGCCCTGCTCCCACCAGGGAAGTGGCAGCAGCCCTAAAGTCTGGCGTCCGAACACCAAGGGCTCCAGCTGAGCTGCGGACCAACGTGTGCACCACTTGGCCTCAGTGACAGCCTCTGCCTGGCGCCGGCTCAGCCAGGAGGGAAAAAATGGGACCCCAGCCGCGGGGCGGGGACTGGCCCCGCCCCGCCCCGCCCCGCCCCGCCCCGCCCGCCAGGGACCAATTGGAAGACAAGAGGCGGGGCGGCGAGGCCAACCCCAGCCCCCACGAGCCCTCTGCTGGCGGCCCAGGGCGGAGAGGAGAGCACCGGGCTAGCCAGGTGGAAGCTCAGGTGTCCAAGGGAAGAAAGTAGGAAGGTAGCTCAAGGCCACTGGGACCCGCCAGACCAAGGTCAGAGGCATCAGCCCAGGAGAGCTTCTGAAAGTGCCAACTGTCCAGCTCCTGCGAGATGCGGTGCGTCAGGGTGTCGGGGTGTCGGGAAGGGGGGCCCCAGAGACGTGCAGTGTTCCGTGCAGGGCCTCCCAGGAAATTCTCCCTGCACTGAGACGTTTGAGAATCAGCGACCTGGGCGGAAGAGCCCGAGGGGGTCCCCACCGCTCCGGTTCCTCTCGACTGGATGGCAGAGAAGCCCTCGCTAGGATCAAAAACGGGGGATGTGCCACCCAGGCAGCCCCTGGGCTCTGGAAGCGCTTCAGACCGGAAACGGGGACGCTTCCGAAGCGGCAGGAGGCCCGACCCACGTCAGCGTCGTCTGGGGCCCAGCCTCGTCTGGGGCCCTGGCGGCGGGGCGGGAGGCTCAGGGCCTGCCCAGGAGCTGGAGTCCGCAGGGCGGGCACTGCCGGCCTGGGAAAGTGGTGCGCCCCGACGCAGTACCTGTCTGAGCCACCGGAGGGCGCGTGGGTCTCTGGGACGCGGGAGGCGCGGCTCCCCGCGCGCGTGCCTGGACCAAGGACCCGGGGCGCGCGCGAGGACGGAGGACTGGCACGTAGAGGAACGATGGGCGCGTGGACGAAGGACGCGTGGCGAGCGCGGGGACAAAGGACACGCGGGGGCGCGGGGACAGAGGACAGGCGCGTGGAAGAATGATGGGCGCGTGGACGAGCACGGGCGGCGGGCGCGAGGACGAGGACGAGCGACACGTGGGGGGCGCGTGGCCAGAGGGCGGGCGCGTGGACGGAAGATGGGCGGCGGGTGCGTGGACGAAGGACACGCGCGGCCCGCCCCTGTCCCGCCCGCCGGACTCCCTGCCGCCGCTCCCTGCGCCCCAGGCCGGGCCTTGCCCAGGTTGTCTGGGGCGAGGAGCGCCCGGCGGGGCCCTGGGTCATCCTGGTGGGGAGCGCGCCCGCACCCGCACCCGCACCCGCACCCGCACCCGCACCCGCACCCGCCCGGGCGCCCCGGCAGCTGCCTGGTAACCGGATTTTGGACGTTCCCGAGACGCGTGGCCCTCGCTTTTCCCCGAGTGCGTGCCCGCTTTGCACGCAGCCTTCTTATCCCGGGGCCGAGTGAGCGCGGGCTCGCTCAGGCGGCTTTGGGGAGAAGCCGCGGTGCATGCAGTGAGGCTGCCCTGCGGGAGAGCGCATGGAGGGACGGCCGGACCATCTGGGCCCTCCCTGGTGGTCGTGCTGGAGGGTTGGGGCCCGTGTGGGGAGGGCTGCCAGCTCTGAGGCCCAGCACGGTCAGGGCACGTATGTCCACAGCCCAAGCGGCCCGCTTCCTGGATGCCTCGGAGCCGCGAGGAAGGCTCGGGGCTGAGGGCGGGCGACCGCGCACGCTCTCAAGGAATGGGTGCTCGCGAGCAATCCCCCTGCAGGAGCGCTTCCTCTGGGCCAGGCCGGCCTGCTGCCCGTGGCTTCCGTGCAGCTGCATGCGCCGCCGCGGGAAACCTGGGGAAACTGAAGGTTCAAGGAGAGACCCTGGGCGTCCTTGCAGATACCTTCCCCGAGGTGGGGGGAGGGGGGGCAGAGGCGCGGCGGCGGGCGGGGCCTGAGCGGCTCAGTTGCTTGAGCTTGGGATCCTGGGGGTCAGCTCAGGCCCTCAACTCAGGGTCCTGAGGTCAGGATCTCCCGCGCTTGTCAGTCTCTCCCTCCCTCTCCCTCTGCCACCCGCCCTCCCTCAAGGGAAGAAATCATTCCTTGTGCAAAAGAAACTTGCCCAGGGATGGGGTGGGAACAGCGCTGTCTTCCAAGACTGGGCAGGAAGAGTCCTGAGTCGTTTTCTGTTTCATGGCCTCCAGGGACGAGGCCGGGGACCCCAGGGCTGTGAGCAAAGAGAGGGAGAGCATGTGGGGGGCGCGGGTGGGGGCCGGTACAGGTCTGGAGACCTGTGCTGACGTGCACGTGACCACCCCTGTGTCCACCAGCCTGGCCCCAGACGTTGCACTAAGAACCTTTGGATGTTGCTACACGTGAGCATTGCAAGGGCTATCCACTCTAGCCCGGTCGCCATAACCCTCTGGCATATTCTGTGTGACCTGGGACGCGTCATTCAGTGCTCCTGAGCCACAAGCCTCAGGCCCCTCCTCTGGACTCCGGGCATGAGCTTTGGGTGAGGGCTGGGGGACCCGGCCTATGCATACGCTGCCCCCACTTGGGCGTCGGCCCGCCTATATACAGAAACAGAAGACGGCCAACAGTAGAGTGGCAGTGGGGTTACAAGCCGCCAGATGGATAGGGCTTCGCTTAAGGGGTGGGGTCCTTAGCCTTAGGCCTGTGGAGTTTCAGAGCCGAGCTGTCCCATAGGACTTCCTGAAATTCTGTCTCTAGAGCACTTGAAATGTGGCCAGTGGGAATGAGAAACTGAATCTTTCAGATTAATTCAACTGAAACTGCCACACGGGACGTGCACTATCGTATGGGGCAGCACAGTCATAGAGGGCCCTTGGATGTTCATGGACATTTTGTAAACCTTTGACATGGGATGTGTGTGTGTGTGTGTGTGTGTGTGCGCGCGCGCTGTGTATTTCTGGGAAGTGAGTCCGTGGCTTTCATCAGCTTCTGCTAACTACGGAAGAGGTCAGGACCTGCAGCTTTATGGCTTTGGGAGAAAGGAAGCAAGGTGAGGGAGGTGAGTGTGGCCTCTGGTAACCACTGCGGTTGCCCCTTTCTGCGTTTGTCCGTGGCTGGCTTCTCGGGATGAGCTCCTACGTCGTTGACTTCTTCCCAGCAGGCTAGGACCCCTAGCCCAAAGCGCTCTGGTGTGAAGCTCAGACTCTGATGCATCCTGCGGTTTTATATTTTTTAAGATCTTCTTTATTTGGCAGAGAGAGACAGAGCGCAGAAGCAGAGGGAGCAACAGAGGGAGAGTGAGAAGCAGGCTCCCACTGAGCAGGGGACCTGATGCGGGGCTGTGTCCCACGACTCGGGGTTCACGGCCTGAGCCAAAGGAGATGCTCAACCGCTGAGCCACCCAGGCGCCCCTCTCTCTGTGTCTCTCATGAATCAATCAATGCAATCCTTTTTAGGAAAGGAATAGAGTGTGACCCTTGAACTCGGGGGTGTGAGCATGAGCCCCTCGTTCAGTGCAGACAGGACTCAGAGGCAAATAAGCTTTTTACAAAGGGAGCACCTTTTAAGTGCGCAGCGCCCATTCTAGCCCTCCCACCACAGTCCAGCCACTAGCTTTCTGTCATATCTTATGGACATTTTAAAAACTTTCTATGAAATAGTTCATCGCATGGATGTCTCGCACTTTATGAAAACAACCGGCTCTTTTGGATAGAGCCCTTGGTTCCACATCTCCAAACCTCTAAGTCACGCTTGATGGAAACGCCTGGGCACGCAGACCCACTTGCTGTATGTTTTAGACCCGTGACAACGGATGAGCTGGAACACTGGGCCGGGTCCCCTGAAAGGGGAGTCACTGGAGAACGGTCTAAAGATATGAACGGAGAAGAGACAGCTCAGAGAATTCGGAAGAGCAAGTGCCCTGAGGTTTTAGGAGTCAATACCTTAGAGCAGACGCCATATCTGAGGTGGAGTCTCAGTGTGAATGAGGGCGAGGGGGTCCCCGGTTGCTACTCCTTCTGCCCTAGGACAGGAACAGCTTCCTCGCAGCTCTGCAGAAGCAGCTTCTGCACGCGGCTGTGGATCTCCTGGGCCAGGAGGGCCAGGAGCTGCACGGACACCAAGGGACCTAGGACCCGTTCCAGGGTTCGCATCTCGGGCCGAAGCCACCGACCGCTGGCAAAGCTCCAGGAGCCGCCTGACGGTTTCCTGGGGCCCAGCGGCACGATCCACAGGGGCAGGTAGGAGGCCACCAGGCTGCGCCCTCCAGCTGGGCTGGGCTGGGCTGGGCTGGGCTGGGGGCAGCTCCTGGCGGCAGGTGCAGTAACTCCCGGGCTGTCACAGTCAGGAGGCCTTTGGCTCCTGGGAGCACGGGCCAGACGCCAGGGTCAGGTTCCGAGCCCTCGTGACCCCGAAAGCAGGCGCGACCGCCGCCGACCAAGGAGCCCGCGCCCGGGGCGGGCTGGCGGGCGCCAGACCTTGAAAAGCAGGTGCACGACCGCCGTGCCCCGGGCTCCCACTCACAGCCCGGAGGGGCCGCGGCCTGTGTGGCTTCGGGGAGTGGGGCTCCCGCCCCCTCGACCCGATTCTGCGCGGCCTTGGGAGGCCCCATCGCGGGCGGCTGTCTCCTCTCTGTCCGGGACCCACGCACCACTAGGCCCTGCTCCCACCAGGGAAGTGGCAGCAGCCCTAAAGTCTGGCGTCCGAACACCAAGGGCTCCAGCTGAGCTGCGGACCAACGTGTGCACCACTTGGCCTCAGTGACAGCCTCTGCCTGGCGCCGGCTCAGCCAGGAGGGAAAAAATGGGACCCCAGCCGCGGGGCGGGGACTGGCCCCGCCCCGCCCCGCCCCGCCCCGCCCCGCCCGCCAGGGACCAATTGGAAGACAAGAGGCGGGGCGGCGAGGCCAACCCCAGCCCCCACGAGCCCTCTGCTGGCGGCCCAGGGCGGAGAGGAGAGCACCGGGCTAGCCAGGTGGAAGCTCAGGTGTCCAAGGGAAGAAAGTAGGAAGGTAGCTCAAGGCCACTGGGACCCGCCAGACCAAGGTCAGAGGCATCAGCCCAGGAGAGCTTCTGAAAGTGCCAACTGTCCAGCTCCTGCGAGATGCGGTGCGTCAGGGTGTCGGGGTGTCGGGAAGGGGGGCCCCAGAGACGTGCAGTGTTCCGTGCAGGGCCTCCCAGGAAATTCTCCCTGCACTGAGACGTTTGAGAATCAGCGACCTGGGCGGAAGAGCCCGAGGGGGTCCCCACCGCTCCGGTTCCTCTCGACTGGACGGCAGAGAAGCCCTCGCTAGGATCAAAAACGGGGGATGTGCCACCCAGGCAGCCCCTGGGCTCTGGAAGCGCTTCAGACCGGAAACGGGGACGCTTCCGAAGCGGCAGGAGGCCCGACCCACGTCAGCGTCGTCTGGGGCCCAGCCTCGTCTGGGGCCCTGGCGGCGGGGCGGGAGGCTCAGGGCCTGCCCAGGAGCTGGAGTCCGCAGGGCGGGCACTGCCGGCCTGGGAAAGTGGTGCGCCCCGACGCAGTACCTGTCTGAGCCACCGGAGGGCGCGTGGGTCTCTGGGACGCGGGAGGCGCGGCTCCCCGCGCGCGTGCCTGGACCAAGGACCCGGGGCGCGCGCGAGGACGGAGGACTGGCACGTAGAGGAACGATGGGCGCGTGGACGAAGGACGCGTGGCGAGCGCGGGGACAAAGGACACGCGGGGGCGCGGGGACAGAGGACAGGCGCGTGGAAGAATGATGGGCGCGTGGACGAGCACGGGCGGCGGGCGCGAGGACGAGGACGAGCGACACGTGGGGGGCGCGTGGCCAGAGGGCGGGCGCGTGGACGGAAGATGGGCGGCGGGTGCGTGGACGAAGGACACGCGCGGCCCGCCCCTGTCCCGCCCGCCGGACTCCCTGCCGCCGCTCCCTGCGCCCCAGGCCGGGCCTTGCCCAGGTTGTCTGGGGCGAGGAGCGCCCGGCGGGGCCCTGGGTCATCCTGGTGGGGAGCGCGCCCGCACCCGCACCCGCACCCGCACCCGCACCCGCACCCGCACCCGCACCCGCCCGGGCGCCCCGGCAGCTGCCTGGTAACCGGATTTTGGACGTTCCCGAGACGCGTGGCCCTCGCTTTTCCCCGAGTGCGTGCCCGCTTTGCACGCAGCCTTCTTATCCCGGGGCCGAGTGAGCGCGGGCTCGCTCAGGCGGCTTTGGGGAGAAGCCGCGGTGCATGCAGTGAGGCTGCCCTGCGGGAGAGCGCATGGAGGGACGGCCGGACCATCTGGGCCCTCCCTGGTGGTCGTGCTGGAGGGTTGGGGCCCGTGTGGGGAGGGCTGCCAGCTCTGAGGCCCAGCACGGTCAGGGCACGTATGTCCACAGCCCAAGCGGCCCGCTTCCTGGATGCCTCGGAGCCGCGAGGAAGGCTCGGGGCTGAGGGCGGGCGACCGCGCACGCTCTCAAGGAATGGGTGCTCGCGAGCAATCCCCCTGCAGGAGCGCTTCCTCTGGGCCAGGCCGGCCTGCTGCCCGTGGCTTCCGTGCAGCTGCATGCGCCGCCGCGGGAAACCTGGGGAAACTGAAGGTTCAAGGAGAGACCCTGGGCGTCCTTGCAGATACCTTCCCCGAGGTGGGGGGAGGGGGGGCAGAGGCGCGGCGGCGGGCGGGGCCTGAGCGGCTCAGTTGCTTGAGCTTGGGATCCTGGGGGTCAGCTCAGGCCCTCAACTCAGGGTCCTGAGGTCAGGATCTCCCGCGCTTGTCAGTCTCTCCCTCCCTCTCCCTCTGCCACCCGCCCTCCCTCAAGGGAAGAAATCATTCCTTGTGCAAAAGAAACTTGCCCAGGGATGGGGTGGGAACAGCGCTGTCTTCCAAGACTGGGCAGGAAGAGTCCTGAGTCGTTTTCTGTTTCATGGCCTCCAGGGACGAGGCCGGGGACCCCAGGGCTGTGAGCAAAGAGAGGGAGAGCATGTGGGGGGCGCGGGTGGGGGCCGGTACAGGTCTGGAGACCTGTGCTGACGTGCACGTGAGCACCCCTGTGTCCACCAGCCTGGCCCCAGACGTTGCACTAAGAACCTTTGGATGTTGCTACACGTGAGCATTGCAAGGGCTATCCACTCTAGCCCGGTCGCCATAACCCTCTGGCATATTCTGTGTGACCTGGGACGCGTCATTCAGTGCTCCTGAGCCACAAGCCTCAGGCCCCTCCTCTGGACTCCGGGCATGAGCTTTGGGTGAGGGCTGGGGGACCCGGCCTATGCATACGCTGCCCCCACTTGGGCGTCGGCCCGCCTATATACAGAAACAGAAGACGGCCAACAGTAGAGTGGCAGTGGGGTTACAAGCCGCCAGATGGATAGGGCTTCGCTTAAGGGGTGGGGTCCTTAGCCTTAGGCCTGTGGAGTTTCAGAGCCGAGCTGTCCCATAGGACTTCCTGAAATTCTGTCTCTAGAGCACTTGAAATGTGGCCAGTGGGAATGAGAAACTGAATCTTTCAGATTAATTCAACTGAAACTGCCACACGGGACGTGCACTATCGTATGGGGCAGCACAGTCATAGAGGGCCCTTGGATGTTCATGGACATTTTGTAAACCTTTGACATGGGATGTGTGTGTGTGTGTGTGTGTGTGTGCGCGCGCGCTGTGTATTTCTGGGAAGTGAGTCCGTGGCTTTCATCAGCTTCTGCTAACTACGGAAGAGGTCAGGACCTGCAGCTTTATGGCTTTGGGAGAAAGGAAGCAAGGTGAGGGAGGTGAGTGTGGCCTCTGGTAACCACTGCGGTTGCCCCTTTCTGCGTTTGTCTGTGGCTGGCTTCTCGGGATGAGCTCCTACGTCGTTGACTTCTTCCCAGCAGGCTAGGACCGCTAGCCCAAAGCGCACTGGTGTGAAGCTCAGACTCTGATGCATCCTGCAGTTTTATATTTTTTAAGATCTTCTTTATTTGGCAGAGAGAGACAGAGCGCAGAAGCAGAGGGAGCAACAGAGGGAGAGTGAGAAGCAGGCTCCCACTGAGCAGGGGACCTGATGCGGGGCTGTGTCCCACGACTCGGGGTTCACGGCCTGAGCCAAAGGAGATGCTCAACCGCTGAGCCACCCAGGCGCCCCTCTCTCTGTGTCTCTCATGAATCAATCAATGCAATCCTTTTTAGGAAAGGAATAGAGTGTGACCCTTGAACTCGGGGGTGTGAGCATGAGCCCCTCGTTCAGTGCAGACAGGACTCAGAGGCAAATAAGCTTTTTACAAAGGGAGCACCTTTTAAGTGCGCAGCGCCCATTCTAGCCCTCCCACCACAGTCCAGCCACTAGCTTTCTGTCATATCTTATGGACATTTTAAAAACTTTCTATGAAATAGTTCATCGCATGGATGTCTCGCACTTTATGAAAACAACCGGCTCTTTTGGATAGAGCCCTTGGTTCCACATCTCCAAACCTCTAAGTCACGCTTGATGGAAACGCCTGGGCACGCAGACCCACTTGCTGTATGTTTTAGACCCGTGACAACGGATGAGCTGGAACACTGGGCCGGGTCCCCTGAAAGGGGAGTCACTGGAGAACGGTCTAAAGATATGAACGGAGAAGAGACAGCTCAGAGAATTCGGAAGAGCAAGTGCCCTGAGGTTTTAGGAGTCAATACCTTAGAGCAGACGCCATATCTGAGGTGGAGTCTCAGTGTGAATGAGGGCGAGGGGGTCCCCGGTTGCTACTCCTTCTGCCCTAGGACAGGAACAGCTTCCTCGCAGCTCTGCAGAAGCAGCTTCTGCACGCGGCTGTGGATCTCCTGGGCCAGGAGGGCCAGGAGCTGCACGGACACCAAGGGACCTAGGACCCGTTCCAGGGTTCGCATCTCGGGCCGAAGCCACCGACCGCTGGCAAAGCTCCAGGAGCCGCCTGACGGTTTCCTGGGGCCCAGCGGCACGATCCACAGGGGCAGGTAGGAGGCCACCAGGCTGCGCCCTCCAGCTGGGCTGGGCTGGGCTGGGCTGGGCTGGGGGCAGCTCCTGGCGGCAGGTGCAGTAACTCCCGGGCTGTCACAGTCAGGAGGCCTTTGGCTCCTGGGAGCACGGGCCAGACGCCAGGGTCAGGTTCCGAGCCCTCGTGACCCCGAAAGCAGGCGCGACCGCCGCCGACCAAGGAGCCCGCGCCCGGGGCGGGCTGGCGGGCGCCAGACCTTGAAAAGCAGGTGCACGACCGCCGTGCCCCGGGCTCCCACTCACAGCCCGGAGGGGCCGCGGCCTGTGTGGCTTCGGGGAGTGGGGCTCCCGCCCCCTCGACCCGATTCTGCGTGGCCTTGGGAGGCCCCATCGCGGGCGGCTGTCTCCTCTCTGTCCGGGACCCACGCACCACTAGGCCCTGCTCCCACCAGGGAAGTGGCAGCAGCCCTAAAGTCTGGCGTCCGAACACCAAGGGCTCCAGCTGAGCTGCGGACCAACGTGTGCACCACTTGGCCTCAGTGACAGCCTCTGCCTGGCGCCGGCTCAGCCAGGAGGGAAAAAATGGGACCCCAGCCGCGGGGCGGGGACTGGCCCAGCCCCGCCCCGCCCCGCCCCGCCCCGCCCGCCAGGGACCAATTGGAAGACAAGAGGCGGGGCGGCGAGGCCAACCCCAGCCCCCACGAGCCCTCTGCTGGCGGCCCAGGGCGGAGAGGAGAGCACCGGGCTAGCCAGGTGGAAGCTCAGGTGTCCAAGGGAAGAAAGTAGGAAGGTAGCTCAAGGCCACTGGGACCCGCCAGACCAAGGTCAGAGGCATCAGCCCAGGAGAGCTTCTGAAAGTGCCAACTGTCCAGCTCCTGCGAGATGCGGTGCGTCAGGGTGTCGGGGTGTCGGGAAGGGGGGCCCCAGAGACGTGCAGTGTTCCGTGCAGGGCCTCCCAGGAAATTCTCCCTGCACTGAGACGTTTGAGAATCAGCGACCTGGGCGGAAGAGCCCGA